>NC_057805.1:21535911-21752786 GCF_018294505.1 Triticum aestivum
ATATGAGTTTATGTCCTCTACAGCATTCACTTATGGCTAATTCTTCAAGTTGGTGTTTCTGCTAAGTGAATGTGATCGGACCCTTCCCCCTCTATGATATACTCAACCCAATCTATTCACAAATTCTTCATATGCGTTCTATTTGAAACTCGTTCAAAATCTTCACTGTGTCCTTGTCAGCTGAAGAATTTGCGAACGGAACTTTTAACTTATCTTATCCAAAATTTTCGGCTTTGCCGCTCAAACCGTTCCGCATCCCACGATATACTTATCTATTCTCCCACGATCTAACACGATCTCCACTTCTCAATATGTGGGTGACACATGTCAAGCGAATGAGAAGGGTCAAGGGCACGTTCGTCCAATTTCTTTGGGCGAACGTTTTTTCACCATGGCTATAAATACTCCCTCTCCCCTTCCTCACTTCTTTTACTCCGCTAGACCTCTCTCCAGCTCAAGCTTCTCAAACCCTAGCGCCGCCGCTATTTCATCGTCGCCGGTGAGGAAGAGCTTCACTGCCTCGACCTCATCGCCGCCGTACTCGCGCCGGCCGCGGAAATCTTCACTCCGCCGCCGCCGTAGCCGTCTTCCTCCGCCGAGCTAGGGCGTGGAAGATCTGCACAGACGAACCTCACTTCTCCACATCCTAGTTCGTCGTGTTCTTCGTTCAGGGTAATTAAAAGTTACTTTTACTGCCCCTTTTGATTCAAATGATTCCTACAAAATCTTCAAAGGTGTTTATTCTTCAAATTTTTCACACACTAAACACCTCACATCTCATCTGTTCTTGATTCGTTTCCCTAAGCATCATTTTTCTTCAAGATTCCTCAATTGTGTGGATCTTCGATCTATACAACTTTGGAACCTAAGACAAAGAACGCTTAGTGAAATTCTTCAAGACTCAACTGGTCAAATTCCTCAAACTTGTTCTTTTTGAAAAACCTTCTGAGAACGCATATGACCTCTCCAAATTCCTCGCAACTATACTCTGTTCACAGGTACTCATGTCCGCTGCTGAATCACTAGGTTCTCATCAACTTAACTCATTTGCAGCGTTCCTCGAAGAAAAGTTGCATACTTCTTCAGAAAGTTCAATTGTTCAAATTCCTCAACTGAAGAAAATGGCTAATGGAAAGAAGCCACAGAAAGGAGGAAAGAAGCCTGAAATCAATACTGCCTTTGAAATCCCTGAGGACATTTATGCTGGGTACTGCACACCCCCTGAGGAAGATAAGAATCAGCGCAAGGTGCGCATTCAGAGGATAGAAAGGAGATGGGCAAAAGAGTGGAGGGAGTACAGGTATGTGACTCCAAAATACATGAAGAAATTCACTGTTACTCCTCCATGCTCAAGACCACCATTGGCACCTGGCCAAGAGGCAGATCCCACTAGCATCAAGCGTGGTGAGGATTTTCCTGAAGAATGGGCCAAGCGCCAGGCCAAGTTGGCCAAACAGGCAAAAGATGCAGTGAAGAAATTCAACGAAGACTCTACTGCTGCTGCTGCTGAGGCCTCTGAAAGGCCAAAGAAATCCATGGCAAAGAAGCCTGCGCACAAGCCAAGTGCCTCTTCTTCAATGCCCTCACGGCCAATTTCCTCAGCTAAGCCCTCACAGCCAATTCCTCAAGCCGCTCCTACTCCAAAGTCCTCAGTTGCTCCGCCCAAATCCTCAGCACCTATGCATCTTGCCACGTGCCAAAGGACTACAGGCATCTCCATTGCCTCAGGAGTTTCAGCTAGTTCCTTAGCTGCACCAAATTCTTCAACAGGACCATCTCTGCTGAAGACAAAGACCACTGCTGGACGAGGCTCTCGCCCAAGTCCTCACAAGAGGTAGGTCGCCTTCCAAGTACCGTCTGAAGAAGACGAAGCTGATGATGAAGAACTTGCTGAAATCATCAGAGATAGGCAAGTCAGGGCTGCTAGAGCCAAGGGCACAGATGTGCCACTGCTTTTGGATCCAAAGTTGATCCTCGACTACATTGACCTTTGGCACAAGGACCCAAACACTCCTATGCCTGACTTCAAGCTGACTCCTGGTCAAAGTCATATGCTGACTGCCTTCATCCAAGAAGAAAAATGGAAATTTGAGAAGGCCGGACAGCTCAAGAAAGCTCAGTACAGGAAAGAGAAATTCCTGAAGAACAACGTTGTCTCTATGACAACTGATGAACTTGTAAAGATCCAATCTGAAATCAAAGTCCTCAGCGATGATTTCAATGCTTACTATGCTGATTGGAAAGGAGCCAAAGTCAGGTTTGTCAAACTGACTAAGATGTTCACCTCAAATGTTGCAGCCCCATCGCAACAAGAAATTCCTCAGGCTGAAGCCTCTGCTCAGCCAACTGAAGAACATGCCAGCACCGCTGATGACAATCAGGCTGCTAAAGAAAATGTGAGTTCCAGGGCTGATGACTGCATTCCAGCCGCTGAAGAAATTGCCAGGGCACCCACTAGTGGTGCGCCTGAAGAAAATGAAGAGGTCAGGGCAACTGCATCAGTTGTGCCTGAAGAAAATCAACCACATTCCTCTGCTCCTCCTGCGCCTACTCCAACTCCAATCCTTCCATCTGCATCAGATGTGAAGAAGACCAAGGCTGCAGAGCATGCAGCAGTGAAGAAAAGGAAAGCATCAGCTCCTTCAGATTCTTCAGCACCGAAGAAGATGAAGAAATTGACAAGCTCATTTTCTCATCCAATTGATGTTGTTCCAGTTTCCTCCATGCCATCAAAGGAAATCATCCCTTTTGATGAAGAATATGTGATCCCTAGCGGATCTGATGAAGAAAATCCTTCTGCTGCTACGTCAGAGTAGATGGATGAAGAAATTAAAGTGGATAAAATCCCTTCAACCCCCACAGTTTCCTCGCATATGCCTCAGTTTACTGCTGAAGAGGCTGGCGTTGAAGAAATTGAAGAAGAAGATGTGGACATTGGCTGTACCACACCAGTGATGAATGATGACTTTTGGGAAAGTCAGCACCCCAATTCTCCACTCTTCACTCCACTGCAGCAAATTCCTCAGTCCCCAGCAACTACAGTTCAAATGGGATCTGATGAAGCTCATGAAGACATTCCAGCCGCTAGTGTTGAAGAAAATGAGAATGAAGAATTGAAGAACCAGGCTGCCACTGCAGAGGAACCAGAAATTCCTCAGACTGAAGAACCTGAGATTGCGATTCCTGAGGTCATCATGCAACTGACTGACACTCCTCTGCCCAAGCCAAAGAATCCATTCTCAAGGAAGCAAAAATTCAAGGCTGATGCCTTCTTTGGCGAGCACATATTCTTCACTGATTACAACCCTTATGACTTTGCTCGCATAAGGAAGAGGCGTTTCTGGACTGCCAGCCAGGCAAATTTCTATTCCTCAGTGTTGTTCAACAAAGACAAAGTCTTCGATCATGAGCACATTCCTCACGTGGATATGGAATCTCTGCCATGCTTTGGGCCAGTCCTCAGTGTTCTCTACGACGCTGGACTGTTAAATTTCTGCACTGACATATGTGATTGGAATGAAGAGCTAATTCTTCAATTTTATGCAACTCTGCACATCACCGGCAACTCTGAAGACGTGAATTCATGGGTGTTGGACTGGATGTCTGAAAACACTCACTACAAAGCACCAGCTACTGAATTGCTTCGTGCTTTGCCTCTCAGTCCTCCCCTTGAAGGTGCTTGTTGCGTCTACAATGAACCTGAGCTTACAGATCACTATATGCAAGTGCTGATGAAGCCTTTGAAGCCAGGTCAGGCCCCAAGAACAAAATTCCTTGTGAAGGAATTGTTGTATGTGCCTCGGACTGTCTATCGCATTCTGACGAAGACATTGAGTCCTATCAAGGGCCACGACTCAAATGAAGAAGAAGTCGTTGGCATCATGAAGAATCTGCTTTTCAATATCATTCATGGCGTTCCCGTCAACTTCCATGATTTCTTCATGAGGACTCTGGCCAATGTCGCAATGTCACCATTTGAGTTGAAGCCTTATGCTCCGTGGATTATGAGATTCATCAGAACAAGGTCTTCACTCAACTACAAAGTTGATACACTGAACCATTGCAGCTACTTGCCCCCGATTGAAGTCCTCAAATGGACATTTACCTCAGCTGATGAAAAGGGCAAGGCTACGGCTGTAATTGATGAAGGCCTTCGTCCATTGGATGGTCAATTTCGCAAGGTTGCATCCTACTCCACCAATGATGACTCTGCCACCCATGACTCTGCCGCCAACGCACCCAAGCAAACTCCTCAAGGCACAGCACCCAGGGTGATGACTGACCGTGAGCTTCTCCTCAGTCTTCACCAGAAGGTTGATCGCAATCACAAATGGGTCAAAAGTCAGTTTGGTTCAATTCTTCACAACATGCCTGCTACCCATAATGCAGTGAAGAAAAACCATTACTACCTTCATGAAACCCTCAAACGCACCTGGGCTGTTCTGTCGCACATATATGGTGAAGAAGATCTGAAGAAAATGGGTCTCCAGGAAGATCTTGACTGGGCTGCACCTCCTCCAAAGAAGTACAAGAAGGTCAAGGTTCCTTCCTTGGTGGCCAGCTCCTATTCTTCATCACGTGACACTGATGAACATGAAGACTTGGACGACACTACGGCAGGCCCCACTACAACAAACGACCCCAACAACGCTGACGCTCCTTTATCACCTTGATATTCTTCAGGGGCGTTAGTCCTCATTTTTGAACTTTTTGGTCATTTGATGACAAAGGGGGATTTGAGTTAGTCTTCAAGCGGGTCTATCTTATATGGGCATTTTTTTAAAGTTACACCTCTCGTTCTTCTGATGACTTTGTTGGATCGAGTTGTAAACTTAAACTCTATGGTGGCCTGATACTTTTGATGTTTCTTCTGCATGCTTATTCCTCGTTAATGTTATTGCACGCATGCTGAATTACATCAGTCACCATATTTCATCATGCATTTCAAATTCTTCATATATTATGTCAAATGCGTGTATGAATTACAAGATATAGGGGGAGATCTCCATGATTCAACTCTTCAAGTGTGCATTGCTTCAAAAGCAAATTCCTCACTATGCACATCTTCAGGGGGAGTTCTTCTATATCTTGCAATCAAATTCCTCAATATCAATATTTACACTTCATATGTTTATCCTCGTTGAAAACTTAACCTATATTGTCATCAATCACCAAAAAGGGGGAGATTGTAAGTGCATCTAGTGCCCCTTAGTGATTTTGGTGTATTGAACACTTATAGGTTAAGGGACTAATGCGTTTGTGAGTGTACACAGGTCTATAAGTCTATGAGGAGTTTGATATTCACAGAGAAAGTCGACCCCTAAAAATGAAGTTCTTCGACTGAAGACTTTGCATTTCTGAAGACTTTCTGAAGACTTTGAAAGTGAAGAAATTGGTGTGACCTTGAAGACTTGGTATTCATTTCAGGAACATGAAGCGTGAAGACTTTTGTTTTCGTAGTTTCATTTTCTCTTTCTTGGGAAACACCGTACTGTTAAAGGGGGTCGAGGAAATACTAAGGAAAAATTTCCATGTGATGCTCAACTCAAAATCCTACACCTACCAATCCCTTCGAGTGAAGCCATTGGAAATCTCATACAGTTCAGTCATATTCTTCAGTGACAGAGACGAAGTTCTTCTGGTCGCTGAGGAATTTGTTCTGACTGAGGAGTTAGGAATTCGCCAGTGCGGATTGCCTACACAGTGAGGAACATGATAGCCCTGAGGAATTTGATACTCAAATTTCCGACCGTTGCTGTGCTATGCGCCAGCTGTCCCAAAATATCTACCCACCTAACGGTCATATCATTGAAGGGCATTTATGTCTTATCATGTCGGGCTGCTCCCTAGGCTATAAATAGCCGCCCCCTACAACCACTAGATGGTTGGCTGCTCCGAGAGAAACTGACACTTGTCAATTGAGAGCATCCCATCCTCCGAGGACTTTGAGCGAAAATCATCAAGTGAGGAAAACCCAAACCCAAACACCTACAAACCCCAAGTGATTGAGCATCACTGAAGAGATTGATCCTGCATGGATCCGACGCTTGTTACCTTTGAAGACTGTGCTTCTTCCAGACGATTAGGCGTCATGGTCTAGAGCATCCAAGAGGAAATTGTGGATCGCCGAGTGACCGAGTTTGTGAAGGTTTGGCAGTCACCTGAATACTTACCACGAGTGATTGGACGAGGTCTATGTGACCTTAGTTCAAGGAGAATACGGTGAGGACTATGTGTCCGGGACTGTGTGTCCTCAGGTTTAAATACCTAACCGCTCCAACCAGACGTACAACTGAGACAGCAGTTGGAACTGGTCTACCAAATCATTGTCTTCACCAAGCCTACTGGTTCTATTTCCTCAACTTTTTCATTTCCTAATTACTGTGTTGTATGCTTGTTCATATCTGTGTTTGAAGACTTTGACTGAAGACTTTCTCAATTTCCTCAGTTCAATTTCTTCAGTCTGTTTGTCTTCATCCTGTGTTATCCTGTGTTTACGCTTTCTGTACTCTGTGCCTGTCTTCATTTCATCATGATGACTGTGCTTGTGTTCTGCTATGCATACTTTTGAGTACTTATTCCGTTGCAAGTAGTTCTTCGCTAAGGAATTTCCTCACCCACAAATTCCTCAATGAAGAATTCATAAAAATCGCCTATTCACCCCCCCCTTCTAGTCGATATAACGCACTTTCATAAATTCTCTTGATGTCAATTGTGCTAATATTATGCAAAACCCTAAGCTTGGGGATGCTAGTTTTTCTATGTCTACTACTTGTTGCAATGATCATGATTGGGGTGATAGTTCTTCTTATAATCTTGAAAATTTATTTAAGCCCCATGATGAATATGAGATTGATAATAATGTTTGCAATAATATTAAAAGTGGGTTTGGAAAAGTGTCGACTTTAGATCCCACATATTTGGAGAATGTTCAATCTTATGATATTTTTGATAAAAGTGGGTTTGGAGAGCTCATGACTTTAGTTAATGTTAATCCCACTATTTTGGAAGAGTGTCAACTTTGCATGCATGTGGATCATGTTGAGAGTATTTTATGTGATAGTTATATTATTGAATTTGATAATGATCCTACATGTAATTATTATGAGAGAGGAAAATATTGTTATAGAAATTTTCATGTTACTAAATTACTTCTCGTTATGTTGAGATTGCTATTGTTCCTTTCTGCTTCCTTGCATATGCTAGTTTTTGCTTGCTATGATAATTTGTTTTTCTATAAGATGCCTATGCATAGGAAGTATGTTAGACTTAGATGTGCTTGTCACGTATTTCATGATGCTCTCTTCGCGCTTCAATTCTTATCTTTTATGCGAGCATCATTAAAATTATCAATGCCTAGCTAAAAGGCTTTAAAGAAAAGCGCTTGTTGGGAGACAACCCAATATATTTCCTTTCTGGCGTTGAATAAATCTTTGATCTAGCCTCTGGTTAGATGTGTTTTTATGTTTTAATTAGTGTTTGTGCCAAGTTAAACCTATAGGATCTTCTTGGATGATAGTTATTTGATCTTGCTGTAATTTCCAGAGATTTTCTGTTCACGAAAACAATTGTTAAAAATCACCAGAACGTGATAAAATATTGATTCCAATTGCTGCTGATCAATAAACAAATTGTCTAGGTCGTCCTATTTTGGCTGATATTTTGGAGTTCCAGAAGTTTGCGTTAGTTACAGATTACTACAGACTGTTCTGTTTTGGACAGATTCTGTTTTTCGTGTGTTGTTTGCTTATTTTAATGAATCTATGGCTAGTAAAATAGTTTATAAACCATAGAGAAGTTGGAATACAGTAGCTTAACACCAATATAAATAAAGAATGAGTTCATTACAGTACCTTGAAGTGGTCTTATGTTTTCTTTCGCTAACGGAGCTCACGAGATTTTCTGTTAAGTTTTGTGTTGTGAAGTTTTCAAGTTTTGGGTGAAAGATTTGATGGATTATGGAACAAGGAGTGGCAAGAGCCTAAGCTTGGGGATGCCCATGGCACCCCCAAGATAATCTAAGGATGCCAAAAAGCCAAAGCTTGGGGATGCCCCGGAAGGCATCCCCTCTTTCGTCTACTTCCATCGGTAATTTACTTGGAGCTATATTTTTATTCACCACATGATATGTGTTTTGCTTGGAGCGTCTTGTATGATTTGAGTATTTGCTTTTTAGTTTACCACAATCATCCTTGCTGTACACACCTTTTGAGAGAGACACACATGATTCGGAAATTATTAGAATACTCTATGTGCTTCACTTATATCTTTTGAGTTATATAGTTTTTGCTCTAGTGCTTCACTTATATCTTTTAGAGCACGGTGGTGGTTTTGTTTTATAGAAACTATTGATCTCTCATGCTTCACTTAGATTATTTTGAGAGTCTTAAATAGCATGGTAATTTTCTTAAAAATCCTAATATGCTCGGTATTAAAGAATAGTAAAAACAATTCTTATGAGTGTGTTGAATACTATGAGAAGTTTGATGCTTGACGAATGTTTTGAGATATGGAGGTAGTAATATTAGAGTCATGCTAGTTGGGTAGTTGTGAATTTGAGAAATACTTGTGCTAAAGTTTGTGATTCCTGTAGCATGCACGTATGGTGAACCGTTATGTGATGAAGTCGGAGCATAATTTATTTATTGATTGTCTTCCTTATGAGTGGCGGTCGGGGACGAGCGATGGTCTTTTCCTACCAATCTATCTCCCTAGGAGCATGCGCGTAATACTTTGCTTTGATAACTTGTAGATTTTTGCAATAAGTATATTAGTTCTTTATGACTAATGTTGAGTCCATGGATTATACGCACTTTCTTCCTTCCACCATTGCTAGCCTCTCTAATACCGCGCACTTTTCGCCGGTATCATACACCCACCATATGCCTTCCTCAAAACAGCCACCATACCTACCTATCATGGCATTTCCATAGCCATTCCGAGATATATTGCCATGCAACTTACCACCGTTCCGTTTATTATGACACGCTCCATCATTGTCATATTGCTTTGCATGATCATGTAGTTGACATTGTATTTGTGGCAAAGCCACCGTTCATAATTCTTTCATACATGTCACTCTTGATTCATTGCATATCCCGGTACACCGCCGGAGGCATACACATAGAGTCATATCTTGTTCTAAGTATTGAGTTGTAATTGCTGAGTTGTAAGAAAATAAAAGTGTGATGATCATCATTTTTAGAGCATTGTCCCAAGTGAGGAAAGGATGATGGAGACTATGATTCCCCCACAAGTCGGGATGAGACTCCGGGCTAAAAAAAAAGAGGCCTAAAAAAGAGAAAAGGCCCAAATAAAAAAAAAGAGAGAAAAAGAGAGAAGGGACAATGTTACTATCCTTTTACCACACTTGTGCTTCAAAGTAGCACCATGATCTTCATGATAGAGAGTCTCCTATGATATCACTTTCATATACTAGTGGGAATTTTTCATTATAGAACTTGGCTTGTATATTCCAATGATGGGCTTCCTCAAAATGCCCTAGGTCTTCATGAGCAAGCGAGTTGGATGCACACCCACTTAGTTTCTTTTGTTGAGCTTTCATATACTTATAGCTCTAGTACATCCGTTGCATGGCAATCCCTACTCACTCACATTGATATCTATTGATGGGCATCTCCATAGCCCGTTGATACGCCTAGTTGATGCGAGACTATCTTCTCCTTTTTTGTCTTCTCCACAACCACCATTCTATTCCACATATAGTGTTATGTCCATGGCTCACGCTCATGTATTGCGTGAAGATTGAAAAAGTTTGAGAATGTCAAAAGTATGAAACAATTGCTTGGCTTGTCATCGGGGGTGTGCATGATTTAAATATTTTGTGTGGTGAAGATAGAGCATAGCCAGACTATATGATTTTGTAGGGATAACTTTCTTTGGCCATGTTATTTTGAGAAGACATAATTGCTTAGTTAGTATGCTTGAAGTATTATTATTTTTATGTCAATATGAACTTTTGTCTTGAATCTTTCGGATCTGAATATTCATACCACAGTTAAGAAGAATTGCATTGAAATTATGCCAAGTAGCACTCCGCATCAAAAATTCTGTTTTTATCATTTACCTACTCGAGGACGAGCAGGAATTAAGCTTCGGGATGCTTGATACGTCTCCAACGTATCTATAATTTATGATTGCTCCATGCTATATTATCTTCTGTTTTGGACATTATTGGGATTTATTATTCACCTTTATATTATTTTTGTGACTAACCTATTAACTGGAGGCCCAGCCCAGAATTGCTGTTTTTTGCCTATTTCAGAGTTTCGCAGAAAAAGAATATCAAACGGAGTCCAAACGGAATGAAACCTTCGGGAACGTAATTTTCGGAACGAACATGATCCAGGAGACTTGGACCCTACGTCAAGAAACAAAGGAGGAAGCCACGAGGTAGGGGGGCGCGCCTACCCCCCAGGGCGCGCCCTCCACCCTCGGGGGCCCCCTGTTGCTCCACGGACGTACTCCTTCCTCCTATATATATCTACGTACCCCCAAACAATCAGATACGGAGCCAAAAACCTAATTCCACCGCCGCAACCTTCTGTATCCACGAGATCCTATCTTGGGGCCTGTTCCGGAGCTCCGCCGGAGGGGGCATCGATCACAGAGGGCTTCTACATCAACACCATAGCCCCTCCAATGAAGTGTGAGTAGTTTACCTCAGACCTTCGGGTCCATAGTTATTAGCTAGATGGCTTCTTCTCTCTTTTTGGATCTCAATACAATGTTCTCCCCCTCTCTTGTGGAGATCTATTCGATGTAATCTTCTTTTTGCGGTGTGTTTGTTGAGACCGATGAATTGTGGGTTTATGATCAAGTTTATCTATGAACAATATTTGAATCTTCTGAATTATTTTATGTATGATTGGTTATCTTTGCAAGTCTCTTCGAATTATCAGTTTGGTTTGGCCTACTAGATTGATCTTTCTTGCAATGGGAGAAGTGCTTAGCTTTGGGTTCAATCTTGCGATGTCCTTTCCCAGTGACAGCAGGGGCAGCAAGGCACGTATAGTATTGTTGCCATCGAGGATAACAAGATGGGTTTTTTTTATCATATTGCATGAATTTATCCCTCTACATCATGTCATCTTGCTTAAGGCGTTACTCTGTTCTTATGAACTTAATACTCTAGATGCATGCTGGATAGCGGTCGATGTGTGGAGTAATAGTAGTAGATGCAGGCAGGAGTCGGTCTACTTGTCTCGGACGTGATGCCTATATACATGATCATACCTAGATATTCTCATAACTATGCTCAATTCTATCAATTGCTCAACAGTAATTTGTTCACCCACCGTAAAATACTTATGCTCTTGAGAGAAGCCACTAGTGAAACCTATGGCCCCCGGGTCTATCTTCATCAGATTAATCTTCCAACACTTAGTTATTTCCTTTGCTTTCTACTTTGCTTTTATTTTACTTTGCATCTTTATCACAAAAATACCAAAAATATTATCCTATCATATCTATCAGATCTCACTCTCGTAAGTGACCGTGTAGGGATTGACAACCCCTTATCACGTTGGTTGCGAGGATTTATTTGTTTTGTGTAGGTGCGAGGGACTCGCGCGTAGCCTCCTACTGGATTGATACCTTGGTTCTCAAAAACTGAAGGAAATACTTACGCTACTTTGCTGCATCACCCTTTCCTCTTCAAGGGAAAACCAACGCAGTGCTCAAGAGGTAGCATACACAGTTCTGGAAGAGAGGTCGCAGTCTTTCGTGTTTGCTTACATTATACATCGGTTATTATTACCTGCTACTTTATTGTTCAAACTTGAATTTTAAAATGCCCGTGGGTCTCATATCGAGGCAACAACGAATAGTATCTGTCTAGTATCTGGTTCATCTGGGGTCTTCTATGTGGTTCATGTTGGGTGGGCAACAAACAGTAGATGATCCATTGTCTATCTTTTTAAACTGAAGCTATAATCTACCTGCTATCATTAGTTTTGGATCTATCCACTCGTTTGCTACCATCAGTCTTGATTTCTGCATGCACCCCTTAGGCCTTACAAAATCTAACAAATTTTTTATTATGCATGTCAGTTATTGTACACAATCATACTGAAATGTAGAGAAAAAGAGAAGACCGTTGCATGGGAATACAATGTCATGCAGACTCCGCTCCATGGTGGCCGAAGTGCCCCCCCCCCCTCCTGCCATTCCAGATTGTATTCCAGAGGAAGATAACTGTTCAGATGGGGATTCAGAGGGAGCCGACCACTCCTATTTACCACCTGAGGTGTTTGCTCTAACCTGGCATGCTGATGTTGGTCATATCATGCATATGGCGCCTCGCATTGCTTACATTATTCATCTTATATGTCATCAGCTTAGTTTAGATTTGTTTTGTGTGAATGCCACCTGTTTGGTTTCTATATCATACTCCCACTATTCCTAATTATTTGTCTTTTTAGAGATTTCAACAAGTGACTACATACGAAGCAAAATGAGTGAATCTACACTCTAAAATATGTCTATATACATCCGTATGTAGTAGTCCATTTGAAATCTCTAAAAAGACAAATATTTAGGAACGGAGGGAGTATATGGGAATTATGCAATGCCATCTTCTTTAGCCAGGCATCATATACGTGAATCATGCAATGCCATCCTGTTTAGCCAGTCATCGTATATGTGAATTGTATCGTGCCATATTTTTTTCATAATGTATTCCATTTGTCAACAATGTTTATACATTCATCTACTCTTCCTGTGCATCAGCCATTTGAGTTGGTTATGGGAAAATCTCGAGTGAAAACAAGGTCTTCTGAGCAGTCAGTGCTACATGTCAATGCAAATTTCTTGCTGGTTACAGATAGCTCCTCAGAGGAGGATTCAGAGACAGATGACCAGTCGTATCCCCCCCCCCCCGAGGTGCATGCTCTAACTTGGCAAGGTTATATTGCTCATATCATGCATTGCCATGCCATCTGCTTAGATTAGACATGCTTTGGGTGAATGCCTCATGTTTGCTTTCTATATCAAATATGTGAATTATGCAATGCCATGTTTTTCAGCCAGTTATCATGTATGTGAATTATGCACCGCCATGTAGCCAGGCATCATATGTGTGAATTATCTCATGCCATCTTTTTTTCATTACGTATTCCATTTGTCGACAATCTGTGTATATTGAACTACTCTTCATGTGTATCAGCCATTTGAGCCGGTTATGGAAAAATCAGGAGTGAAAACAAGGTCTTCGGAGCAGGCAATTGTACCTGTTGAAGCATATATCTCGATGGTTACAGGGAGCTCCTCAGAGGAGGATTCAGAGACAGATGGCCAGTCCTATATCCCACCTGAGGTGTATGCTCTAAGTTGCAATGTTTATATTTCTCATATCATGCATATGGTGTCTTGCATTGCTTAGTTTAGACATCATATGCACAATATTGAATTCCATCTGCTTAGTTTAGAGATCATACATGCGAGTGCCAGCTGCTTAGTATATGAATCAATTATGTCAATTATATCATGCCATCCTATATACTTAGACAACATTTATGTGAATTATTTCATCCCAACCTATTTTAGAAAGACATCATATAGTTTTGTCATGTCATCCTGTTTAGATACTCATCATATGTTGAATTATGCCATTATACCCTGTTAAGGTATCCATCATATATCTGAAATTGTGTCATGCTATCCTGTTTAGTTAGGCATCATATATGTGAAATTGTGTCATGCTGTCCTGTTTGGTTAGACAACATATATGTGAATTACCACATCTGTCTATCATACAATGTCTATACGTTCAATTTCTTTTCTTGTTTATCAGCCATTTGAATTGGAGGGGGTGATGGCAGTATCTAAGGGAGCAAAAACCCGTTCTTCACAAAAGACAGTGTTACCAGTCGATGCAGATAGAACCATGGTTGTACTGGCCCACAAACATGCCCCACCACACATAATCGACACTCTTCCAGATTGCACACTTACACCGTTGGGCAGAGAACCAGCTACAACCCATCTAACCCCAACCCCAGCGGATAGTAACCCACTTCTAGTTGACAAAGCACCATGTCCACCACAGAGTACCCCCACACGAGCAGTTTGTAAAGCAACTGCAGTGCCCAAAGCACGAAGACCACCACAGCGAACCCAAACTCCATGTTTAAAGCAGAAGAGCAACTGTTCTCAGGTCAGATTCCGTAGCTATGGTCCATACTCCTTTGCTGTTGCATCACTGTATTTACTCATACCAACTACTTTCGAATTTGAAGGATCCAATTGAAACTCCAATGGCGCAACAGGTATGTTTTAAACCTATTTCTTTAACTGGATTGTTGTTCTAACTTCTTGCTCTATGTTGATTTTAGTTTCAGTTGTATAAACAGTTATGTTCTCATGTGATGCACATTACAAGTGTTGCCAATGCTGTGTAGTTTCTCACACTTATATTATGTCTATGCTGCTGTGTCTTCAAAATATATGAGTTGAACTGTGTCTCTATCTTGATTTGGCAACATAAACTAGAATGATATGGATAATACAGTGACCATAGTACATAGATATATGTTTGTTTCATGCTGTTATCTTGTCCACCTTACTACTGAACTGGTTTACCAAAATGAGTTTGGTATACTAGATGCTAAACTTGTGTTGTGTATGCTTGTTTCTCTTGTAGTATGCGAACAGAATATTGGAGAAGAGCACCCCACTATGCAATGGTAGAGGAAGTAATGCAGATAAGGTTCAAGATAGTGAGACAACCCTGTTGGTCTCCAAGAAAGGTGATAAAAACGATCTTGTAGACAGTGAGAAAACCCCACAGTCCTGCGTTGATGTAGTGTTCGAGTTACTGGCCAGTACCGCTGGCACAAGCTCTTCGACCTCGCTGCCTGAGTCACTTCGGCTTCTTCAGTCTCAGCTACAAGCTGAAAGGCACAGTCAGCTGTGCTGCGGCAAGAAGCCGAAGGACTGAGGAAGTGCCTGCAGAATTCAGATGCATACTTTCTTGTGCAACAGCAAGCGCTGGAGGATTTAAGCGCCAAACAAGAGAAAGTTAATAAGCTTGCTAAGCATCTTGCCAGCATTATGGGTACCTAGGATATTGTTTCTTGAGCTCTTTTGAAGTGGTTTCAGTTCTGGACTTGTTTTGCCGCGACGTTTATTTGCACTGGTCCCCAACTTTGATGACCAATGTATGTGATATGCTGCTTTGTTCCCTATATTTGCACTAGTACCGAACTTTGATGCCCAGTGGATGTAATATGTGTAATAGCCGTGATAGCCTAGCGTAAGTTGCTTGCTTATTTATTTCCTTGTTGTCTTGTTTATTTGTTTGCTTGTAGTTAGTGCAGTTCTTTTTCCGCGGTTTGCTAGTGGCCGTAGTAACCTATTTTTTAAAACTAGGCCACAATAACCATGGGCTACATATTTACTGTAGTTACCATGGGCCTCCTACGGGCCGTAGAAACAATGGGCCTTCTTAGGGCCGTAGAAAGAATGGGCCTTCTATAGGCCGTAGCATCAATGGGCCTTCTACGTGCCGTATGATCGATAGGCCAAACATGGGCCAATAACAGACCGCATTATGGGCCGTAAACGGGCTAGATTCGGAATCGTCCATTCACGGGCCGACAATAACAGGTCGTCGTTAATCGGCCATATTTGATGACGTTATGAAAACGGCCCAACGGATTAACTGGCCGCAAACGGGCCGATTGTAACCGCGGGCTGAATTTGGCCCACAAGCAGAAAAGGCCAATGACGGGCCGTAAGTAACCGAATGCTGGAAATGAGCCCAAGAATAAATGAGCCCTGAGAAGGCCGAAAGATAACACTGGCTGGAAACGGCCCAATGGAATAATGGGCCGTTAATAGGTATAAAGGGGTACACTGTTCATCACGGGCCAGATTCACCATGGGCCGTTAATGGGCCAAGAGTTACAAATGGCCTCGTATGGGCCGAAAGACATCATGGGCCATACATGGGCCGGAAGTTACAACAGGCTGGAATCATATTGGACGGCCCAGATGAAGCTACTGGGCTTAATTCCGATAGGCCGTAACGGGCCGTGAGTTAGCGGGCCGTAAATGGGCTATATACGAACAGGCCGTTAACAGGCTTTCAGTGGGCCGGCCCGTTACCTTTTGACCAAGTCAAAAGGACCGGCCTTTTCACCGGAATGGGCCTCTGTTGGGCCGTGCCACGTGTCGACGTATCATAGGCACCTCATGTCCAATGAATGGATGACATCTGTCCCAACGGTGAGCCAACACGTGTTTCCTCCGGCCAATGAGAATTTTACACGTGGAAAATCCTCATTGGTCCGGGCTGTTAGCGGGTTATCGGATCCAAAACCGTACCCGATAGCTTAATGGTGACCCGTTACGGTGGATGCCACGTGTCGGTCACCCTTAACGAAAGCACTTCCATGACGCACGATTTATCGTCATGGAAGTGGACACTTCCGTGATGATAATTTTGGTAATGTCATGGAACACTTCTACGACAGCACAGGTATGACTATGTTGATTCTGTCATAAATTTGTCATGGATGTACATGCATGACAGAAAACGTGACCTACTGTGACAAACACGTATCATCACGGAAGTGTATTTTTTTGTAGTGTCTCCATCAAGTATAGGCACTCTACGTCTAAGACTCCCCAACGTAGACTCATCCATCTTCCTCCAATGGTGATTAAACCAAAGCAATGGAGACCAGTGCTCTGATACCAATTGAAAGGATCGAGAAGAGGTGTCTAAAGGGGGCTGATTAGACCCTCAACAAAGAAAAGTAGCAGTTTTTAAGTTCTTCAAGTTAAGGTGGAGTTTTTGCACGAGTTTAAACATTCACAATACATTTCAAACAAGCATGGCAAGAGTATATGAGCAGCGGAAAGTAAAGCATGCAAGTTGCAAGAATGTAAAGGGATGGGATTGGACGCAATTGGTGACATGGAGATTTTTGGCGTGGTTCCGATAGGTGATGCTATCGTACATCCACGTTCGTGGAGACTTCAACCCACGAAGGGTAACGGTTGCGCGAGTCCGTAGAGGGCTCCACCCATGAAGGGTCCACGAAGAAGCAACCTTGTCTATCCCACCATGGCCATCGCCCATGAAGCACTTGCCTCACTAGGGTAGATCTTCACGAAGTAGGCGATCTCCTTGCCCGTACAAACTCCTTGGTTCAACTCCACAATCTTGACGGAGGCTCCCAAGTGACACCTAATCAATCTAGGAGACACCACTCTCCAAAAGGTAATAGATGGTGTGTTGATGATGAACTCCTTGCTCTTGTGCTTCGAATGATAGTCTCACCAACACTCAACTCTCTCTCACAGATTTGGATTTGGTGGAAAGATGATTTGAGTGGAAAGCAACTTGGGGAAGGCTAGAGATGAAAATTCTTGTAGGTGGTTCTCTCTCAAAAAATGAATGCTAGAAGTGTAGGCACATTCTGATGGCTCTCTCCATGAATGAAGAGTGGGTGGAGGGGTATATATAGCCTCCACACAAAAACTAACCGTTACACACAATTCACCAAACTCGCTGAGACCGAATACTCAAACTCGGTCAGACCAATTCAGTTCAAAATGTGAACGTTAGGATTTTCGGTGGGACCAATATGATCAACTTGGTGGGACCGATGTGCTAGGGTTAGGGTAAAACCTCAACTCGGTTTGATCGATTACACAAACTCGATGAGACCGATTTTGGTAATAAGCAAAACAGAGAGTTGGTCAAGCAAACTCGGTGGGACCGATTGCATATCTCGGTAAGACCAAAATAATTGCAACAGGCAACAAAGAGTTTGCAAGCCCATCTCGGTGAGACCAAGATCCCATTGGTGAGACCGAACTGATTAGGGTTTCTGGAAGTCGCTATGTCAAACGAACTCGGTGGCGCCGGATAGATCAAATCGGTGGGGCCGAGTTTGACTTTAGGTTTGGGACATATGTGGAAATGAGAAAGTGGTTGAGGGCTTTGGAGCATATCACTAAGCACTTTGAGCAAGCAAGCCATTAAGCAACACCTCATCCCCTTTTAATAGTATTGGCTTTCCTATGGACTCAATGTGATCTTGGATCACTAAAATAAAAATGTAGAGTCTTGAGCTTTTGCCAATCCTTGTCCTTAGCTTCTTGAAGGGGTTCCACATCCTCTTGTCCATGCCACTCAACTGTTGAACTCATCTGAAATATACTAGATAAAAGTATTAGTCCAACACGAGATATGTTGACATTAATTACCAAAACCACCCAGGGAGCACTTGTGCTTTCACCAAGTCGCATGGCCATGCTTTCCGAATCAGATAACTCGAGAGGGCCCAGAGAATATCTCTCCAAATGGGAGGGGCAAATCCCATCTTGGTCAACCATGTCTCGCGGCATGTCTCACGACTCACCCGAAAGCTACCTTTATAACTACCCAGTTATGGAGTAGCGTTTGATAGACCCTAAGTGAGTCGATCCTCATCTCGAGAACATGCGAGGACCTCAGGTCTAGGACAATGGCATATACATTGTACTTGAGACTAATAGATGACTATATCTCGCTGCGTCTCAAAGTGGGTCTGTCCGACTCGGTGATCTCCATCCCCAAGTCCATACTATCGGTTTAGCATCTCCATGCACATGACTTGTGAAACATAGTCTTCAACCAAGTCGTATACTAGTCAAGGATATGTGTCTGCATTACCTCATCAACTAGGGACCATTAGAACAATCATCATACAACACATAGTTCCACAAACAAGTCACATACTTATTGATACATATCATTGATGATGTTCAAGGACAATACAAAGGACTCATGAATACATAGGGAAATATCATCATCACATGATTGCCTCTAGGGCATATCTCCAACAGTCTCCCACTTGCACTAGAGTCAATCATTTGGGCATCGTATGCCCATGAAGCTCATGTGTGCCTCATGCTTCGGCCGTGGGAGAGGCTTCGTCAATGGATCAACAACATTTGCATCTGTGTGTACCTTGCATATGTTTACATCACCTCTTTCGACAATGTCGCGAATAAGGTTAAAATGTGTGAGTATGTGTTGGGTTTTATGATGGTTCCGTGGTTCCTTGACTTGCGCAATGGCACCACTATTATCACAATAGAGGTCCAATGGATTAGACGCGCCCTCAACCACACCAAGATCAGAAATGAAATTCTTCACCCAAACACCTTCTTTTGCAGCTTCAGAAGCCGCAATGTACTCGGCCTCTGTTGTAGAATCAGCTACCGTATCTTGCTTGGAGCTCCTCCAGCTCACTGCTCCTCCGTTCAGAATGAACACAAACCCAGATTGTGATTGGCTATCATCCCTATCAGTTTGGAAACTAGCATCGGTGTAACTTTTTACAACGAGCTCATCCTCACCTCCATAAACCAGGAACATATCCTTAGTCCTTCTCAAATACGTAAGGATATTCTTAATCGCTGTCCAGTGACTCTCGCCTGGATCAGCCTGGTATCTGCCCACCACACTGAGAACAAAGCTAACATCGGGACGAGTACATACCATAGCATACATGATGGACCCAACAGCCGAAGCATATGGAATCCCATCCATGCGTCTTCGCTCATCAGGAGTCGAAGGACTCTGAGTCTTGCTAAGACTAATGCCATGTGACATGGGCAAGAAACCCTTCTTGGCATCTTGCATGTTGAACCGCTTCAACACCTTGTCAATATACGCACTCTGGCTTAATCCAATAAGCCTTCTCGATATATCTCTATAGATCTTGATTCCCAAAATATAAGCTGCTTTTCCCAAGTCCTTCATCGGAAAACTATTTTTCAATGAGTCCTTGGCAGATTCAAGCATTTGAACATCATTTCCAATCAATAATATGTCATCCACATATAAGATCAGAAATGAAACTGAGCTCCCACTAACCTTCTTGAATACACAATGATCACAGTCGTTCTTGATGAAGGCAAACTCTTTGACCGCTTCATTATAATGAATGTTCCAATTCCGAGATGCTTGCCTTAATCCATAAATGGATCTCTGAAGCTTGCATACCATGCTAGACTTCTTCGGATCGACAAAACCCTCGGGCTGTGTCATATACACATCCTCGGTTAAATTTCCATTAAGGAAAGCAGTTTTGACATCCATCTGCCATATCTCATAGTCAAAATATGCTGCTATAGCAAGAACGGTCCGAATTGATTTAGGCATTGCTACCAGTGAGTAAGTCTCATCGTAGTCAACTCCTTGAACTTGTCGATAACCTTTAGCGACAAGTCGAGCCTTATGGACTATGACATTTCCGTCCATATCAATTTTCCTCTCAAAGATCCACTTGCAATCAATAGCTCGAACGCCATCTGGCAGATCAACCAAGTTCCAAACTTGATTGTCATCCATGGACTTTAATTTGGATCTCATGGCCTCAAGCCATAACTCGGAATCAGGGATCTCCATTGCTTCTGCATACGTAGTTGGCTCGTTATTCTCCAAGAAAAACACACTGCAGTCATGCAAATTGCGTAACCTTTCCGACCTCCGTGGACCTGGCGCCGACTCCACCACGGGTTCCCTGACTAATTCCATTGTGACATAATCACCTACCGGAACGTCCCCATGTGGTTCTCGAATTCGAGTCGGACCGTCCTCCCACTAGCCTTACAATTGAGAAACTCTTTCTCAAGGAAAAATCCATGTCGAGCAACAAACACTTTGCCCTCTTCACGGTTGTAGAAGTAATATCCCAAGGTTTCCCTTGGATATCCCACGAATATGCACTTGTTCGATTTGGGTGTGAGCTTGTCCGACCGGAGTCGCTTGACATATGCTTCACATCCCCAAACTTTCAGAAAAGACAAATTGTGACTCTTCGCAGTGCATATATATCTCATATGGTTTCTTATCTACGGACTTAGATGGTACCCTGTTTAGTGTGAAAGCTGCAGTTTCTAGAGCATATCCCCAAGATGACAAGGGTAAATCCGACCGACTCATCATTGATGGACCATGTCCAACAGAGTCCGATTCCTCCGTTCTGACACGCCATTTCTCTGTGGCGTACCCGGGGGAGTCATTTGTGGAACTATTCACAACTCTCCAGATGATCATCAAACTCCTGGCTCATATACTCACCGCCACGATCAGATCGTAGAAGTTTGATTTCCTTGCCGAGTTTATTTTCCACTTCGTTCTGAAACTCCTTGAACTTTTCAAAAGTTTCTGACTTGTGCCTCATCAAGTAGACATATCCATATCTACTCAAGTCGTTGGTAAAAGTCACGAAGTATTGGAAACCACCTCTAGCTATTGTGCTCATTGGTCCACATACATCACTATGTATAAGTTCCAACAGCTCGGACGCCCTCTCACAACTCTTTGCAAAAGGAGTTTTAGTCATCTTACCGAGTAGGCAAGACTCGCATGTCTCGAATGATTCAAACTCAAACAAAGTTAGAATTCCATCATCATGGAGCTTCTTCATGCGCTTTTGACTAATGTGTCTGAAAGGATCGATATAGTTGACTAGAGGGGGGTGAATGGGCAACTAACTATTTTTAGCTTTTCTTTACCAATTTAAACTTTGCATCAAAGTAGGTTGTCTAGATATGCAACTAGGTGGGCAACCTATATGATGCAATAACAATAAGCACACACGCAAGCAAGAGATACAACACAAATAAGCTTGCACAAGTAAAGGCACGAGATAACCAAGAGTGGAGCCGGTGAAGACGAGGATGTGTTACCGAAGTTCCTTCCCTTGAGAGGAAGTACGTCTCCGTTGGAGCGGTGTGGAGGCACAATGCTCCCCAAGAAGCCACTAGGGCCACCGTATACTCCTCACGCCCTCACACAATGCGAGATGCCGTGATTCCACTATTGGTGCCCTTGGAGGCGGCGACCGAACCTTTACAAACAAGGTTGGGGCAATCTCCACAACTTAATTGGAGGCTCCCAATGATACCACAAAGCTTCACCACAATGGACTATGGCTCCGCGGTGACCTCAACCATCTAGGGTGCTCAAACACCCAAGAGTAACAAGATCCACAAGGGATTAGTGGGGGGATTCAAATTTCTCTTGGTGGAAGTGTAGATCGGGGCCTTCTCAACCAATCCCTAGATAATCAACAAGTTTGATTGGCTAGGGAAGAAGATCGGGCGAAAATGGAGCTTGGAGCAACAATGGAGCATGGAGGTGGAAGAGGTGGTCAACTAGAGGAGGAAGACACCCCTTATATAGTGGAAGGACAAATCCAACCGTTATCCACCAACTCAGCCTGCGCAGCGCGGTACTACCGCACCTGAGGCGCGATACTACCGCAGGGGCACGCGGTACTACCGCACCTGAGGCGCGGTACTACCGCAGGGGCACGCGGTACTACCGCCCACACAGCAGAGACCAGAACAGCCAAAGGTGCACTAAGGCAGAGGGCGGTAGTACTGCTGGCGCGGTACTACCGCTCCCCCTTGCGGTACTACCGCAAGGCAGGGACTGTCCAGGGATGGGAAGGCACGGATATAAAAATTTACATCTGTGGCTACTTCCGCAGAGTTGGAGTCGATGCAAAAACCCGACGCGGTAGTACCGTAAGCCAGCTACAGTACTACCGCGCGGGGCGCGGATGTAAAAAATTACATCCGCCCCTTACTGCCGCGTACTTGCGGAACTAAGTCAGGGACCACGGTACTACCGCTTACTAGAAGCGGTACTACCGTGGGCCCTTGCGGTACTACCGCACCAGCGGGCGGTACTACCGCAAGGTCCTGCGGTACTACCGCTCTAGGGAGCAGTACTACCGCATGCCTTAGTTCGGCAAGCAAGAGCAATATTGCATAGACAAGGAAAACATAGGATGCTCCAAAGGCTAGAGGAAAGGAGGTGCAAAGGGAGATGTGTACGTGATGAATCCACCCAACCTTTCCAACACGGACCCCCTCTTAATAGTACGGCTTCCCTACGACTCAATACCACCGAAAAGAACCGAAGAGAAACGCCGTCTTCCATAGCCTTCAAGGGGAACCAAAACATATTGTGCCTAGTCAACATATCTAAAATATTCGATGCACATGATTAGTCCGCAAAAGCATTGTCATCAATCACCAAAACCAACTAAGGGATAGAAATGCCCTTACAATCTCCCCCTTTTTGGTGGATTGATGACAACACGGGATTTGCACGAGAGTATAACGCAAAGAGCGGGGGCAAACCCCAAGTCTCTAAAATATAGACGGGCTCCCCCTAGATGTGTGCTATCTCGATGAGTGCTTTGGACTGCACGGCACACATACTAGGATGAACGCTCCCCCTATATTTTATAGACATGGCAAATCTTGCAATAAGGCTAAAGCTAAGCAAGATAGACAGGAGCATATGCAATAAGGCTAAAGCTAAGCAAGATAGACCGGAGCATAGGTAATTAGCACAAGATAGAGTAAGCTCACTACGGTACGATAGAGTGCATATGTCTTACACCATATGATCGGAAGTCTCACGAGCACAAACCAAAGCAAACCAAAGCAAATGAAATAAACGAAGTTCAACTGACCCAAACACGACACAACTCGCAAATCCTACACTCTCTCCCCCTTTGGCATCGAGACGCCAAAAAGGCAGAGAGGACACCTACAGCAATAGTGGTGGCTCAAGCGGAGTAGTCACTAGCACGCTCCTCGTCAGACTCTGCGGCTGGGACGGACTCCTCCTCAGACTCGGTCCACCAATAACCCTGCTTGTGCAGCCATTCTGCCTCTGGGGTGATGTTCACTTCTGACCCGCTAGAGATGTTCTCGCCAAAGGTCCTGAAAATCCGCTTGTCGCGGCGGCGAGTCTCCTTGGAAGCCACGTGGGTCTGGTACTGCCCCTTTGCCTGCATACAGAACAACATCTTCATCTTGTTCTTCAGTCGCTTAGCCCAAGAAGGCTCAGAGGTGGGAGGGATGTAACCCTCAGAGCTATCCTCATCTGCTGCCTCCTCCTCATCCTCATCTGCATCCATGTCCATGGCAGCCGCAGTATCAGCACGAGAGGTAGTGTTGGCCCACTAAGGTTTGATACGGAGGTTGATGGGCTCATGCCGGATCCAACCAGGGGCCTCAAACACATCCTGAGGGTAGACCCGCTCCCAGGTAGCCGATATCAACTCAAACAGATAAGGTCCATAGATGGGGACCTTGCGGTTGTAGACCGCAAAGCGAAGCTCATGCCACATGATATGTGAGACATCAAGTGGTAGTGTCTGAGAGTTGCGAGCATCTTCACACAGGAGCATCATATCCACAAGATAGGCATGCACTTTGTCCTTGTCCCCAATGTGTGGGAAGAGAGTGTTTCGGAAGATCCGGTGCATGATGTCAAGAAAGGAGTTGAGAACCCAAGATGACTTGCCATTGGAGAGCCTCTTCTCCACATAGTAGGGCATAAGCTTGTTCTTGTTGGCAGACTCGGGATTGGCATGAGGGCGAACACCTTGGGGTGTGGCGAGCCCCTCATCCGGAACCCCAAGCAAGGTCATGAATTCCTTCCAAGTAGCAGTCAGCTGCCAACCACTGGTCATCCAAGTCATGGTCCTTTCCTCATTGGGATGAAAATGCACTGAGGCAAAGAACTGAGCAAGGATCTCAGGATCATAGTCTTTGTGGAATGAGATGATATGCTCAATGCCAAATTGCTCCACTAGGTCCAAAGCCTCACCAAAGTATTCCCGGTGCGCCTCTTTGCGCATGTGATGCAAGTTGATCCACTTCACCTCCACATGGATGTTTTGCTTGGCCTTGATGACATCCAGATAGATGAGATTCTGCTGCTTGGTCCAGAATAGATCATTCCCTCGAAAGTTAGCACGAGGGTTTCCATACGGATTGATCTTCCTCCGAGAGATGAACTCAGCAAGCGGTATATCATCCATACCCTTGGCGGGGTCCTTCTCTTTGGTGGCAGTGGTCTTGGTTCTGCGTTGGGGGGCATTGGAGCCCTCTGCTTCCTCTGTGTTGCGCATACGCTTCGATCCCGTGTCACGGCCTGGATTGGAGCGGCGAGCCGGAGCACCTGAGCCACCACCTAAAACACACACCACAAAACAAACACGCACAAAACACGAGAAGGTTCAATGCAAGGACCAAAGCAAGGCAGGAGAAACAAGTAGACATGGTACGTGAGAAGTGCCACAAGAGGGATATGAGATGACGGTAGTATCGTGTGGTGTGCCACGTGCGGTAGTACCGCACCATGGAGCGGCAGTACCGTAGACACGGTAGTACCGCACCATGGAGCGGTAGTACCGTAGACACGGTAGTACCGCACCATCAGGGCGGTAGTACCGGACGTGCGGTAGTACCGCACCTGAAGAGCAGTAGTACCGCACGATTGCAGATCCGAAACAGCCATGGAGATCTGAGCACAACCGTGTCAACACGCGGTACTACGGTCGATCAAATCCATCATGGGACAACTATAGCAAGTACCAACACTACACAAAACTACTCTCCTACATCCTACTCTTGCATAGATTTGGCCTAAAATCTCAAGAACAACTTGCATCCCCCCAAAACCTAAAGGCAACAAGACGAACAAGAAAAAAGGGAGGGATTGGGGAGAAACCTTGTTCCATGGCAAGAGGGAGTGGTGGGGAACGATCCCACCGGTCGGAATCCAAGGAGAGCGGCCGGAGACGGAGATCCGGCGAGGACCTCCGGCGCCGTTCTTGAGTGAGAGAGAGAGAGAGACGGAGTGGGGAGAGAGACGAATGGGTATAGGGAGTTGGAACCCCCCTGCTCGTGTTTAACCCCCACTCGCCCTCGACCGCACGGTAGTACCGCAAGTCATCGCGGTACTACCGCCCCGGGCGGAAGTACCGCACCGTGACTATAGTACCGCTCCCCCAGGTGGCAGTAAAAAATTACTGCCGCGCTGGGTGCGGTATTACTGTGCGCTCCTCACGCGGTAGTACCGCACGTCATTACGGTAGCACCGCCCTGGGCGGAAGTACCGCACCTAGGCCGTAGTACCGCTCTTCCAGGCAGCAGTAAAAAATTACTGCCGCGCTGGGTGCGGAAGTACCATGTGCTCCTTACGCGGTAGTACCGCACGTCATTGCGGTAGTACCGCCCGGACGGAAGTACCGCACCGAGGCCGTAGTACTGCTCTTCCAGGCGGCAGTAAAAAATTACTGCCGCGCTGGGTGCGGAAGTACCGTGCGCCCCCTCGCGGTAGTACCGTGGCAGGCCGCGGTAGTACCGTGAACTCAAGAAAGATAGTTTCGACCAAAAGAGAGAACACCGAAGCACGGAACCTTCAAGCGAGAGACCACACCAAAGAGCTAACATACTGGACACCACAAGCACAAGCTTGGCACGAAGGAAGAGAGGCAAGAGACAACACAGACCAAAACGAGACACAAACTCTCCACGGAGAGGGCGGTGGCCGGAGCCACCTATGTTTGAGTCAATTGGTATGGCACCGCGAAGAATTATCCTTGGGCCCATGACCAAAACTCGTCTTTGAAGCACAAGTACCATAAAAAATGGCTAATGTGAAAGAGTTGATCACTTTATGCATAATGGGGAGGGAGAGTTCATTGAGAGAACAACACTCCCCCTATGTCCATGCCTACACCTAGATTAGATAACAAGTTGAGTGTGGTGGGGTGTGCAAGGGTTCAAGCAACATTGCTTGAATCAATGATACTTAGATCATGCCTTAACTCGCGAAATCTTACTTCATCCAAAGGCTTCGTGAAAATATCTGCAAGGTTATCATGGGTGTTGACGTAGTGGAGCTCGATCTCCCCTTGCCTAATGTGATCTCGGATGAAGTGATACCGAATCTCAATATGCTTCGTCTTGAAGTGTTGCACGTGGTTGAGAGAAATCTTGATGGCATTTTCATTATCACACCAGAGAGGCACTTTGTCACAAATGACACCGTAATCCTTTAAAGTTTGCCTCATCCATAAGAGTTGTGCACAACAACTACCGGCTGCCACATACTCCGCTTCGGTGGACGAGAGAGACACACAACTTTGCTTTTTAGAAGACCAACTTACCAAAGAGCAACCAAGAAATTGGCACCCTCCGGAAGTGGACTTCCTATCCACTTTGTCTCCCGCCCAATCGGAGTCCGAATACCCTACAAGCTTGAAGTTTGCTCCTCTTGGGTACCATAAGCCAAAGTTTGGGGTATGAGCCAAATATCGAAAGATTTGCTTGACCGCCACAAAGTGGCTTTCCTTAGGTGCGGCTTGAAACCGTGCACAAATTCCCACACTCAACATGATATCCGGTCTAGATGCACAAAGGTAAAGCAAGGAACCAATCATGGAGCTTTATACCTTTTGATCCACCGCTTTACCATTGGGATGGATGTCAAGTTGGCACTTGGTGGGCATTGGAGTGGACGCCGGCTTGACATCACTTAGCTTGAATCTCTTGAACATGTCTTGAGTGTATTTGGCTTGGTTGATGAAGGTTCCTTCTCTTCTTTGCTTTACTTCGAAACCGAGAAAGAACTTCAACTCTCCCATGGAAGACATCTTGAACTTTGAGGTCATGAGTGCGGCAAATTCCTCATTGAAAGCTTTGTTAGGGGAACCAAAGATAATGTCATCAACATATAGTTGGCATACAAACAACTCCCCTTTGACCTTCTTAGTAAAAAGAGTGGGGTCGATTAGCCCAACTTCAAACCCACGATCTTGTAACAACTCGGTAAGGTGGTCATACCACGCACGTGGGGCTTGTTTAAGGCCATAGAGTGCCTTATCGAGTTGATACACATGATCGGGAAAGTAGGGATCCTCGAACCCGGGGGGTTGCTTGACATAAACCAACTCATTAATAGGACCATTAAGAAAAGCACTCTTCACATCCATTTGTTGCAACTTAAAGTTGTGATGAGAAGCGTAAGCAAGCAACAAACGAATAGATTCAAGGCGAGCAACGGGAGCAAAGGTTTCACCGTAGTCGATACCCTCGACTTGGGAGTAGCCTTGTGCCACCAATCGTGCCTTGTTGCGAATGATGGTCCCATGAGCATCTTGCTTGTTCTTGAATATCCACTTGGTTCCAATGACATTGTGGTTCCCCGTTGGCCTCGGCACTAATCTCCACACCTTGTTGTACTCGAAGTTGTTGAGTTCTTCATGCATGGCATTAAGCCAATCCGGATCTTCGAGTGCTTCATATACCTTTCGGGGTTCAACACAAGAGACAAACGCGTGATGTTCACAATAGTTTGCCAATTGTCTACGAGTGCTTACCCCTTTTGAATGCTTCCAAGCACATTCTTCATGAGATGACCCTTGGTGGAGAGCTTGGATGCAATCTTGGCGGCACGACGCTCCAATTCTTCCTGGGTGGTGAGTTGAGGAGCGGTCACTTGATCATCTTGAGCGTCGTCTTGAGCTTGTTCTTGATCTTGAACTTGCTCGGAGGAGAGAACTTGACCTTGGGCATCACTTGGTGTGTCAACACCGTCTTGAGCATGATCTTGCCCTTGGTCTTGTTCATGAGGGTGAGGGCCTTCACTTTGTTCTTCGGAAGCATGTGGGCCTTGGGTTGGTGATGGCTCCACTTGAGTGGAGCATTGTCCTTCTCCTTCGGCCACAAGGGGTTCCTCAATGGGTAGGATAAAACCAACGCCCATTCTTCTTATGGCTTGAGGAGGAATTTCATCACCTACATCACAAGTGCCACTTTGCTCCACTTGGGAGCCGTTATTCTCATCAAACTCCATGTTACACGTCTCCTCAATAAGTCCCGTGGATTTATTGAGGACACGGTAAGCATGAGAGTTTGTAGCATAACCAACAAATATGCCCTCATAAGCTCTAGCCTCAAATTTAGACAATCGAACACCTTTCTTGAGAATGAAGCACTTACACCCGAACACCCGAAAATACTTGAGGTTGGGCTTGTTACCGGTGAATATCTCATATGGAGTCTTGTTCAAGCCCTTGCGGAGGTAGAGCCGATTGGATGCATGACACGCGGTGTTGATGGCTTCGGCCCAAAAGTTGTATGGAGACTTGAACTCCGCCATCATGGTCCTTGCCACATCCATCAATGTCCGGTTCTTCCTCTCCGCAACACCGTTTTGTTGAGGGGTGTAAGGTGCGGAATATTGATGCTTGATCCCCTCATCACTAAGAAACTCATCCAAGGTGTAGTTTTTGAACTCGGCGCCGTTGTCGCTTCTTATTGTCAAGATCTTTGCATTGTGTTGACGTTGGGCTTCATTTGCAAAGTCAATGACAGTTTGTTGGGTCTCACTCTTCCTCTTGAAGGAATACACCCAAGTGTATCTTGAATAGTCATCCACAATCACCAAGCAATACTTCCTACCCCCAAGACTATCAAAAGATGGAGGCCCAAAGAGATCCAAATGAAGGAGCTCCAAAGGCCTCTTCGAGTAAATGATAGTCGTGGGAGGGTGAGCCTTCTCATGTAGCTTTCCTTCGATACAAGCACTGCAAGCACGATCTTTAGCAAAACTAACATTCGTTAGTCCACGGACATGGTCCCCCTTGAGAAGACTTTGCAAAGATCTCATATTTACATGGGCTAAACGGCGATGCCAAAGCCATCCCACGTCAACTTTAGCCATTAGGCATGTCGCGGTCTTAGTGGGTCGCTCCGAAAAGTTAATCACATAGAGACCGTTCTCGACATGCCCAACAAAGGCTACTTTAAGAGTCTTGCTCCACAAGAGGGCCACGATATCAATATCAAAGAAAGTGGCAAAGCCCATGATTGCAAGTTGACAAACGGAAAGTAAATTGTATGCAAGGGACTCAACAAGCATGACCTTCTCGATCGTGAGATCATGAGAAATGACAACTTTGCCAAGTCCCAATACCTTAGAAGACGAGGCATCACCCCACTCGACATTGGTGGGCATAGATGGAATCTTGTGCACGTCCACCACCAAGTCCTTGCTTCCGGTCATATGATTTGTAGCTCCACTATCGAGCAACCATGATCCCCCACCGGAAGCAAATGCCTACAAGAGATAAATGCTTGGTTTTAGGTACCCATTTTGTAATGGGTCCTTTGATGTTAGTAACAAGGGTCTTAGGAACCCAAATAGACCATTCAATGTACTCATGAGGAGAACCAACAAATTTGGCATAAACATGCCCATCACTAGCATGGCATAACACATAAGAAGGATTAAAGTCGTCAGCTTTGTTGGAAGGAGTGGCATTGCCCTTCTTGACACCGCCACCCTTCGCATTGTTCTTCTTCTCCTTGGAAGCACCCTCTCCCTCCTTCACAAACGTTTGCTTGAGAGGAGGAGGTCGTTTGGTCTTGTCATTCTTCTTCTTGTTCTTGGGATTGGGTGCGAACCCAATCCCCTCCTTGGCCACAACTTCCTTTTGATTTCTCAAAAGGTCGTTGAGGTTCTTCTCACCTTGTATGCATGACACAAGGCCTTTCTCAAGTTGCTCCTTCAACTTAGCATTCTCCTCAACAAGATGCACATGCTCACAACATGGGTTAGTAGCATTTGCATTATCAATTAACACCATATGAGGAAAGGTGGCTTTCTCCTTAGTTAGCTTCACTTGGAGTTGATCATGAGACTCCTTGAGGCTAGCATGAACACCCTTCAAGACTTTGTGAGCCTTGTCGAGAATGTCAAACTCCTCTTTGAGTCTAGCAAGATCAACCCCAAGCTTTGCCTTCTCAGAGTTTAGCACACGAGACACAACAAGAGCATGATCAAGATCTTTCTTTAACTTAGCATGATCATCATTGTGTGACTCCTCAAGAGCCAAACGAAGACCACGCTCTTCGTCAAGAGCATTGGAAAGATCCGAAATCTCATCGGCATAGTCACGACTATGCCCCTCCATCTTAGAGATGGTATCTTCGTGAGCCTCGATCATGTCATTGGCTTCACCAAGTTGTTCCAAGAGAGCAACGAAGTGCTTCTTGGATTTACCCTTGAGTTTACCCATAAAGGTCTCAAACTCATTCTCCTCCACATTTGTCCCCTCATGTTCATCAAAGCTATCCGTCGAAGAAGGATGATTAATGATGGTAGTTTTGATGTTGGGGGTTACCTTGTTGGTGGCTTTAGCCATGAGGCACTTGGTGGTGATGTTCTCATTGGGTGAGTCGAAGAGAGACATCCGTGGAGTCATCGCAATGGCAACGGAGGCCATGGAAACCGACTCACCATCTTCATTATCGTCATCATCCTCATTGTACTCTTCTTGTACCACCAATGCCTTGGGAGGAGTCTTCTTGGTGAAGTTGCTCTAGTTGGGGAACGACTTGGCCTTGTCCTTTCGGATGAGCTTGCCACCATTGTCTTCCCTCTTCTCGTAAGGGCACTCCGCAACAAAGTGGCTCACATTGCCACAATTGAAGCAAGTCCTCACTTGTTGCTTGCCCTTTGCGCCACTTGAATTGTTCTTGTTGAAGTTTGGCCTTGAGTTCTTCTTGCTCCAAAATTGCCTTGAAGCAAGAGCCATGTGTTCATGATAGGCATACTTCGTATCTTCGAGGTTGCTCTCCTCTTCTTCCTCTTCATCCTCTTCCTCCATACTAACCTTGGCCTTTAGAGCAAGGTTGGGCTTCTTTACTCTTTGAGAGCGAAGAACCGCATTGTCGGCGGTCTTGTCCAAGATGCTCATAGCAACGAACTCATCCAACACTTCACTGGAGGACAAGGTGTGGAAGTCCGGCCTTTGACGAATGACGGAGGACATGGCTTTGTGGTAGGGCATCATTGCCTTGAGGAATTTGCGCTTGATCCAATTGTCATCTGTGTCCTTACTTCCATGATCTCGAAGAGAGACCGCGAGTTTGGTTACTCTCCGATAAAGCTCACGAGGTTATTCATCTTCTTTCATTGCAAACTCATCGGCTTCATCTTGCACCACTTCATAGTTGGAGCGTTGAATGCTTGCGCTTCCCCGATAGAGGGAAATCACTTGTTGCTAAGCATCTTTGGCAATGGTGTAAGGCCGGAGATGAGGAAGATCTTCGGGTGGGATTGCTTCTTGGATGATGAAGAGAGCATTCTCATTGAATTGATGGTCCACGACTTCTCTAGGAGTGAAGTTGCTTTGGTCATGCGGATAGAAACCTTCTTCAATGATTCTCCAAAGGTTAGTGTTCACATGATTTAAATGACGCTTAAAATGATAGACCCAAGAATCAAATTCTACATTCTTCTCAATCTTAGGGGCAGGGCCGGCATGACTCAAATGAGTGGAAGGAAGCGGTCCACCATAGACAGGTGGAGGTTCCACATGGGCAAAGATGTCGGTACCATTTTTACCACTAGAAGAAGGAGCTTTCTCGCTAGTAGCTTCCCCCTTGTCGGAGGTAGCATCCGTCATCTTGTTAGTGGGATCACCCACTTTCAATGGTGCGGTGGAAAGTTTAAGCCCTTCTAAGAATTTATTAAACATGCTTTCGACCTCGGTCGGCATGGAGGTTTTCAATGTGTCCAACGCCACATTGAATTCCTCACGAGAGACCGCGGTTCCCCCATCTCCCGTAGACGAGACCGGATTCACACCGGAGTGCTCCTCCACACCGTCTACGACGTCAACCATACTCTTCGGACGGTAAAGTCCTTAATAAAGAGACGAGGCTCTGATACCAATTGAAAGGATCGATATAGTTGACTAGAGGGGGGGTGAATAGGCAACTAACAATTTTTTAGCTTTTCTTTACCAATTTAAACTTTGCATCAAAGTAGGTTGTCTAGATATGCAACTAGGTGGGCAACCTATATGATGCAATAACAATAAGCACACACGCAAGCAAGAGATACAACACAAATAAGCTTGCACAAGTAAAGGCACGAGATAACCAAGAGTGGAGCCGGTGAAGACGAGGATGTGTTACCGAAGTTCCTTCCCTTGAGAGGAAGTACGTCTCCGTTGGAGTGGTGTGGAGGCACAATGCTCCCCAAGAAGCCACTAGGGTCACCGTATACTCCTCACGCCCTCACACAATGCGAGATGCCGTGATTCCACTATTGGTGCCCTTGGAGGCGGCGACCGAACCTTTACAAACAAGGTTGGGACAATCTCCATAACTTAATTGGAGGCTCCCAACGATACCACAGAGCTTCACCACAATGGACTATGGCTCCGCGGTGACCTCAACCGTCTAGGGTACTCAAACACCCAAGAGTAACAAGATCCACAAGGGATTAGTGGGGGGATTCAAATTTCTCTTGGTGGAAGTGTAGATCGGGGCCTTCTCAACCAATCCCTAGAGAATCAACAAGTTTGATTGGCTAGGGAAGGAGATCGGGCGAAAATGGAGCTTGGAGCAATAATGGAGCATGGAGGTGGAAGAGGTGGTCAACTAGAGGAGGAAGACACCCCTTATATAGTGGAAGGACAAATCCAACCGTTATCCACCAACTCAGCCTGCGCAGCGCGGTACTACCGCACCTGAGGCGCGGTACTACCGCAGGGGCGCGCGGTACTACCGCAACTGAGGCGCGGTACTACCGCAGGGGCACGCGGTACTACCGCAGGGCCCCGCGGTACTACCGCCCACACAACAGAGACCAGAACAGCCAAAGGTGCACTAAGGCAGAGGGCGGTAGTACTACTGGCGCGGTACTACCGCTCCCCCTTGCGGTACTACCGCAAGGCAGGGACTGTCCAGGGATGGGAAGGCACGGATATAAAAAATTACATCCGTGGCTACTTCCGCAGAGTTGGAGTCGATGCAAAAACCCGACCGGTAGTACCGTAAGCCAGCTGCGGTACTACCGCGCGGGGCGCGGATGTAAAAAATTACATCCGCCCCTTACTGCCGCGTACTTGCGGAACTAAGTCAGGGACCACGGTACTACCGCTTACTAGAAGCGGTACTACCGTGGGCCCTTGCGGTACTACTGCACCAGCGGGCGGTACTGCCGCAAGATCCTGCGGTACTACCGCTCTATGGAGCAGTACTACCGCATGCCTTAGTTCGGCAAGCAAGAGCAATATTGCATAGACAAGGAAAACATAGGATGGTCCAAAGGCTAGAGGAAAGGAGGTGCAAAGGGAGATGTGTACGTGATGAATCCACCCAACCTTTCCAACGCGGACCCCCTCTTAATAGTACGGCTTCCCTACGACTCAATACCACCGAAAAGAACCGAAGAGAAACGCCGTCTTCCATAGCCTTCGAGGGGAACCAAAACATCTTGTGCCTAGTCAATATATCTGAAATATTCGATGCACATGATTAGTCCGCAAAAGCATTGTCATCAATCACCAAAACCAACTAAGGGATAGAAATGCCCTTATAGTGTCCTTGTCAACAATGCCAGATATAAGCCGGATTTATCTCATTAGGCTTATGCCTCTTGACATTTATGTTATAGAGTGATTCACCTTCAAGATCTAGGATAAATAACGGGTGCAAAGCCATGAAACATATTATTCAAGTAAATAGAACATCCATTGTCCTTAATACTGAATTCATAACCTTGTCTCATCAAACATGAGGCATAAATAATGTTTCGACTCAAAGCAGGAACATAATAACAATTATCAAGTTCCATTACAAATCCTGAAGGTAAATTAAGTTGCATAGTGCCGACGACCAATGCAGCAACTCTTGCTTTATTCCCGACACGTATGTCAACTTCTCCTCTTGTGACATTCCTAGTTCTGCTTAGCCCCTGCATCGAGTTGCATATGTGAACAACCGATCCGGTATCACATACCCAAGAGCTACTAGAAACATCAGCAAGATGAATGTCTATAACATATACAACAAGTGTACCTGAAGAAGAAGTCATACTTCCAGTCTTCTTGCCCTTCTCGGCAAGCCACTTGCTGCACTTCCTTTTCCAGTGTCCGGGTTCCTTGCAATGAAAGCAAATACTCCCCGAGGTCGTCCCTGACTTAGGCGCAGTAGCGGCAGTTGGAGTTGCCTCCTTCTCTTTGCCCTTTGCCTTAGCCTTTTTCTTGGACCAGCTCTTCTTGAACGTAGCCGAGTTCTGCACCATCAACACTTGACGATGCGTACCTTTCTTGATATCCTGCTCTGCCACTTTGAGCATCCCATGCAATTCAGTGAGCTTTTTTTTTCATCCCATGGTAGTTCGAGATGAATGGCCCATAGCTATCCGGAAGAGAGCCCAGAATTGTATGTGTGGACAACTCGTCCCCAAGTGGGAAGCCCAACCAATCCAGAGCTTGCATGTACCCGATCATCTTGATCACATGTGGGCTCGGTGGATCACCCTCTTTCAGCTTACAATCCATCAAGGATCGCCAGACGTTGAACCTTTAAGTCCTAGCCTGCATTTAAAACATGCTCTTGAGGTTCTCGATCATATCAAAAGCCTCAATATTTTCGAACTGCTGCTGCAGATCGGGCTCCATAGAAGCCAGCATGAGATAGCTGATCTCATTTGATTCATCAACGAGTTTCTGGTAGGCATTTCTGGTTGTGGCATTGCCATTATCGGCAAGTTCCTCTAGAAGCGGATTCTCTAGAACTTGTTCCTTTTTCTCATGCCTAAGAACAATTCTCAGGTTTCTATACCAGGTTGTAAAGTTTGTTCCATTCAATTTATCTTTTTCCAGGATTGGTTTCAACGCAAAAGGGGTAACTTGAGCAGGTGGTGCCATTTATCTACAACAGAAATATGCAAAACACTAAGACATGTATTCATGAAGAGTAATTCATATTAAATATTTTAATAAGATCATCACTCCCACTAAAATCAACATCCCTCGGTTGAATACTTAGTGATTCAAGATCCAAGATCAACATGTCAACTAGTGAGCTTTCACATCACTAGATCACTCGGTAAGCAACTCTTGCTAATCGTATCTCCATACGACTCTTGTTGTTGGGGACATCTCATGCCACGCCAAATCCTATGCCTCGTGGCCCAAAACTGTTTTGATAGCCACGACAAGTCAACCAATGCTTCACATGTAAGTGTCCGACACATACCCATCACTTCAAGGAGATCTAGTGGCACCCTAATTTTATAGGCCCATCGCTAAATATACTTGACATGTGAAGGTGCAGCAATTGGGGAGGCATTTATACTTGACATTCTTTGAGGGATCACCCTACTTAAAACATCTACCATGCAAAAGAAGGGTGCATAAAAGGGATAAACTTTCATAGGCAGTTTATATATGTGTGATATGGTATAGCCCCTTTTCACAGCGCATGGTGATCTCCATCTCCACGTGCGCGGTCTGCCCATGGCGATCTCCATCTCCATGCATGGTTTTCCTTGTGGTGATCTCCATCTCCACACCATGGTGTCAACCGCCAAGTGTTACATAAGATACTATGCAATTACAAACTAATAGCTACTGAAAGTAAATTACATTACATGGCTTCTTATGTTGACACGCAGGTCATTAATACAATAATGGGACAACCATATGGCTCCTGCCGGTTGCCCGCACTCATGACTCGCAGGTCATGAAGAATTAATACACAAGCAACATTCGTGGGCTATACCAAATCACAAGCATTCCCTGCAAAAACGAGTCAGATGTTCTACCGTCGAAGATAAAACCTCCCGAAACTCTATTTTCCAAGCGGATTTTGGCCTAGCCAGAAGCGCCAAAATCTTGTTTTGACATTTCTTCGCTAATCCAACTTTTTGTTAGCTTCAGTTTGACAGGTCGTGGAACAAAAACGAAGTTCATATGCAAAAGTTACAGCCGTTTTACCGAGACCGCTCCAACAGATTTCAGCACTGCGGAAATCACATTCCCACGGTGTTGATCTATGTTCCAATTCGATCAATCTCATTGATCTTCGCGTGTTGCATCCGGATTTACATTCCACTGTCTACCCCGATGGTGGAAACCGACCGGTAGGGGTAACTCGTGTCACGACCTCTGCGTCACAATCACGGAAACAAGATCAAGAAACCAACCTTCAACACTGACGTGCGCGGCCGATCTCATCGACCCGCACCTGAACCGATCTACATATCTCATATGCATATCATTGAATCTATCACCACACAGCGGAGGCTCTGATACCACTGTTGGAACACGCGGTACGCTACGCTAGCGCCAAATAAAATTTTCTACCGCGCACCCAAGATCATGCTGCTGGAAATAGATTACGAGATCGAGTTTACCACTAGACGCGCAGTCACCGCAGCGGAAGTAGAGTTGGTGATGCGTGTAGTCGATACCTCAGGCCGTCTCCTCCTCGTGTTGCCGATCTCCCGTGAACAGCGAAGACCCACGAACGGTGATCTCCTGCAAACGGCACCTCGCGGTTCCTTCGAACAGTTCGTCCAAGCACCGCAGATGCGATGCCTCCAAGGTATCCACATGTACGGGGAGCAACGTCGAGCGGCAGACTGCTAGGTCCGGTCGCGCAGCATGGGCGTGGGGAGTGGCGGCGACTGACCAGGGTGAGGAAAGATCAACCCTAAGTGGTGCACCCACTCCCCTTTATATAGACCTCCGAGGTAGGCTCAACACTTGCGCCCACTAGGAGTCCACATCCATTTTCCACTCGGATCCAATCCGAATGGGATGCAGCCCCTTAAGTGTGCGACCCTATAGGTTCACGTACGCATGGACACGACCAAGAGTCGATAGTTGGTAGTGGCTCCTAGAAGAACGTGCCAACTCCCATGTGTGCATAAAGTCGTTTGACGAACCTCGGCAATGTGTCATATGTAACATTCCTTTTGCCTCACGATATTTATTGTCGAGCTCAAGGCGAGTACTTATCACCCTTGTGATAGCTCGACCTCTCTTCTCGAAACCGTGATACAGATTCCCGAACTGGGTTAACACTTAACCCAAGTCGCATGGCCATGCTTTCCGAATCTGATCACTCGAGAGGGCCCAGAGAATATCTCTCCAAATGGGAGGGGCAAATCCCATCTTGGTCAACCATGTCTCGTAGCATGTCTCACGACTCACTCGAAAGCTACCTTTATAACTACCCAGTTACGAAGTAGCGTTTGATAGACCCTAAGTGAGTCGATCCTCATCCCGAGAACATGCGAGGACCTCAGGTCTAGGACATGGCATATACATTGTACTTGAGACTAACAGATGACTATATCTTGGTGCGTCTCAAAGTGGGTCTGTCCGACTCGGTGATCTCCATCCCCAAGTCCATACTATCGGTTTAGCATCTCCATGCGCATGACTTGTGAAACATAGTCATCAACGAGTCGTATACTAGTCAAGGATATGTGTCCGCATAACCTCATCAACTAGGGACCATTAGAACAATCATCATACAATACATAGTTCCACAAACAAGTCACATACTTATTGATACATATCATTGATGATGCTCAAGGACAATACAAAGGACTCATGAATACATAGGGAAATATCATCATCACATGATTGCCTCTAGGGCATATCTCCAACATCACTATGCCTTAGCCATAGGTTCTATAAAGTATGCTATGCTGTGTACCAGACCTATTGTATACCTTGCCATGAGTTTGGCAAGGGGGTACGATAGTGATCCAGGAGTGGATCACTGCACAACGGTCAAATTTATCCTTAGTTACCTAAGAGGACTAAGGAAATATTTCTCGGTTATGGAGGTAATAAAGAGTTCATCGTAAAGAGTTACGTCGATGCAAGCTTTTACACCGATCCGGATGACCCTGAGTCTCAATCTAGATACATATTAAAAGTGGGAGCAATTAGCTAGAGTAGCTCCATGCAGAGCATTGTAGACATAGAAAATTGGAAAAATACATAAGGCTTTGAATGTGACAAACCCGTTGACTAAAACTTCTCTCACAAGCAAAACATGATCACACCTTAGTACTCTTTGGGTATTAATCACATAGCGATGTGAACTAGATTATTGACTCTAGTAAACCCTTTGGGTGTTAGTCACATGGTGATGTGAACTATTGGTGTTAAACCACACGGCGATGTGAACTATATTATTCACTCTAGTGCAAGTGGGAGACTAAAGGAAATATGCCCTAGAGGCAATAATAAATTTGCTATTTTATATTTCCTTATATCATGATAAATGTTTATTATTCATGCTAGAATTGTTACTTGATACATGTGTGAATACATAAACAAAACAAAGTGTCCCTAGTATGCCTCTACCTGACTAGCTCGTTAATCAAACATGGTTAAGTTTCCTAACCATAGACATGTGTTGTTATTTGATGAACGGGATCACATCATTAGGAGAATAATGTGATGGACAAGACCCATCCGTTAGCTTAGCATAATGATCGTTAAGTTTTATTGCTATTGCTTTCTTCATGACTTATACATATTCCTTTGACTATGAGATTATGCAACTCCCGAATAACTGGAGGAACACCTTGTGTGCTATCAAACATCACAACATAACTGGGTGATTATAAATATGCTCTACAGGTGTCTCCGAAGGTGTTTGTTGGGTTGGCATAGATCGAGATTAAGATTTGTCACTTTGAGTATCGGAGAGGTATCTCTGGGCCCTCTCGGTAATGCACATCATGATAAGCCTTGCAAGCAATGTGACTAATGAGTTAGTTCCGGGATGATGCATTACAGAATGAGTAAAGAGACTTGCTGGTAACGAGATTGAACTAGGTATGAAGATACCGACGATCGAATTTCGGGCAAGTAACATACCGATGACAAAGGGAATGACGTATGTTGTCAATGCGGTTTGACCGATAAAGATCTTCGTAGAATATGTAGGAACCAATATGAGCATCCAGGTTCCGCTTTTGGTTATTGACCGGAGATGTGTCTCGGTCATGTCTACATAGTTCTCGAACCCGTAGGGTCCGCACGCTTAATGTTCGATGACGATTTGTATTATGAGTTATGTGTTTTTGGTGACCGAAGATTGTTCGGAGTCCCGGATGAGATCACGGACATGAGGAGGAGTCTTGAAATGATCGAGAGGTAAAGATTGATATATTGGACGATGATATTCGGACACCGGAATAGTTCCGGATCGTTTCGGGTAATTTTCGAAGTACCGGGAGGTTACCGGAACCCCCGGGGGAAGTATTGGGCCTACATGGGCCATAGGGGAGAGGGGAGGCAGCCCACAAGGGGTGGTCGTGCCCCCCTCCCATAGGGAGTCTGAATTGGACTAGGGGAGGGGCGCGCCCCCCTTTCCTTCTCCTCTTCCTTCTCCCTTCCCCTTTTCCCCCTCCGAAAGAAGGAAAAAAGGGGGGCGAATCCTACTAGGACTGGAGTCCTAGTAGGACTCTCCTCTCCTTGGCGCCCCCCTGGTGGCTGGCCTCCTCCCCTCCTACTTTATATACGGGGGCAGGGGGCACCCCAAAGCATATCAATTATTCTTAACTGTGTGCGGTGCCCCCTCCACAGTTTACTCCTCCGGTCATAGCGTCGTAGTGCTTAGGCGAAGCCCTGCACGGATCACATCACCATCACCGTCACCACGCCGTTGTGCTGACGAAACTCTCCCTCGACCTTCTGCTGGATCAAGAGTTCGAGGGACGTCATCGAGCCGAACATGTGCTAAACTCGGAGGTGCCGTACGTTCGGTACTTGATCGGTTGGATCGCGAAGACGTTCGACTACATCAACTGCGTTAACCTAACGCTTCCGCTTTCGGTCTACGAGGGTACGTGGACACACTCTCCCCCTCTTGTTTCTATGCATCTCCTAGATAGATCTTGTGTGATCGTAGGAAAATTTTGAAATTGCATGCTACGTTCCCCAACAGAAGATACCCCGAACAAGCCCCTCAAAGGATTATTTTCCATAGTAACAAGTGACAGTAATTTCAGCACACTATATAAATGTTTCCTTACCAAATTCCACTTACCAAAGGCGCTTCACTCCCCGGCAACGGCGCCAGAAAAGAGTCTTGATGACCCACAAGTATAGGGGATCTATCGTAGTCCTTTCGATAAGTAAGAGTGTCGAACCCAACGAGGAGCAAAAGGAAATGACAAGTGGTTTTCAGCAAGGTATTCTCTGCAAGCACTAAAATTATCGGTAATGGATAGTTTTGTGATAAGATAATTCGTAACGGGTAACAAGTAACAAGTGTAAATAAAGTGCAACAAGGTGGCCCAATCCTTTTTGTAGCAAAGGACAAGCCTGGACGAACTCTTATATAAAGCAAAGCGCTCCCGAGGACACGTGGGAATTATTGTCAAGCTAGTTTTCATCATGCTCATATGATTCACGTTCGTTACTTTGATAATTTGATATGTGGGTGCACCGGTGCTTGGGTGTTGTCCTTCCTTGGACAAGCCTCCCACTTATGATTAACCCCTCTCGTAAGCATCCGCAACTACGAAAGAAGAATTAAGGTAAACCTAACCATAGCATGAAACATATGGATCCAAATCAGCCCCTTACGAAGCAATGCATAAACTAGGGTTTAAGCTTATGTCACTCTAGCAACCCATCATCTACTTATTACTTCCCAAGGCCTTCCCCTAGGCCCAAACAATGGTGAAGTGTCATGTAGTCGACGTTCACATAACACCACTAGAGGAAAGACAACATACGTCTCACCAAAATATCGAACGAATACCAAATTCACATGATTACTTATAACAAGACTTCTCCCCTGTCCTCAGGAACAAACGTAACTACTCACAAAGCATATTCATGTTCAAGACCAGAGGAGTATTAATTATCATTAAGGATCTGAAAATATAATCTTCCACCGGATAAACCAACTAGCATCAACTACAAGGAGTAATCAACACTACTAGCAACCCACAGGTACCAATCTGAGGTTTTGGGACCAAGATCGAATACAAGAGATGAACTAGGGTTTGATAGGAGATGGTGCTGGTGAAGATGTTGATGGAGATTGACCCCCTCTCGATGAGAGGATCGATGGTGATGACGATGGCGATGATTTGCCCCTCCCGGAGGGATGTTTCCCCGACAGAACAGCTCTCCCGGAGCCCTAGATTGCTTCCGCCCAGGTTCCGCCTCGTGGTAGTGGCGCTTCATCCCGAAAGCTTCTCTCTGATTTTTTTCTATGGTGAAAGACACCATATAGCCAAAGATGGGCACCGGAGGCCTGCCAGGGGGCCCACAAGGTCGGGGGGCACGCCCAGGGGGTAGGGCGCGCCCTCCACCCTTGTGGCTGGCTAGTGCCCCCCCTCTGGTTCTTTCTTTGCCCAATATTTTTTATTAATTCCAAAACTGATCTCTGTGAAGTTTCAGGACTTTTGGAGTTGTTTAGAATAGGTCTCTAATATTTGCTCCTTTTCCAGTCCAGAATTCCAGTTGCCGGCATTCTCCCTCTTCATGTAAACCTTGTAAAATAAGAGAGAATAGGCATACGTATTGTGATATAATGTGTAATAACAGCCCATAATGCAATAAATATCAATATAAAAGCATGATGCAAAATGGACGTATCATGGGCCAAGAGGGGAAACGCACCAGCCACAAGGGGCTGGTGCACCCCCATATGGGCCGGACTAGGAGGAGAAGGAAAGAGGGAAAGGGAAAGGAAAGAGTCGAATAGGATTCCCCCTTTCTTCCCTCTTCCCCTCTTTCCTTCCCCCTCCGACAAATATGGCAGGGGGCGCGGCCAAGGGCAGGAGCCCAAGTAGGATTCAGACCTACTTGGGGCTCCCCTTGGCCTCTCCCCTCTCCCTCCCACCAATATATATGAGGAGGGGGGCGCCTAGCACACCCAAGACAATTGCCTAGCCGTGTGCGGTGCCCCCTCCACCGTTTACACCCCCGGTCATATTTTCTTAGTGCTTAGGCGAAGCCCTACGGAGATCACTTCACCATCACCGTCACCACGCCGTCGTGCTTACGGAACTCATCTACTACCTCGACATCTTGCTGGATCAAGAAGGCGAGGGACGTCACCGAGCTGAACGTGTGCAGAACTCGGAGGTGTCGTACGTTCGGTACTTGATCGGTCAAAGCTAGAAGAAGTTCGACTACATCAACCACGTTGTTAAACGCTTCCGCTTACGGTCTACGAGGGTACCTAGACACACTCTCCCCCTCATTGCTATGCATATCCATGGATAGATCATTGCGTGTGCGTGTTTTTTTCCATGCTACGTTTCCCAACACTTTCAACTTAGCTTTCTCTAGGAACACATTAAAATTCAACGGAACAGTAGCACGAGCCATTTATCTACAACATAGATTTGCAAAGACTATCAAGACTAAGTTCATGATAAATTAAGTTCAATTAATCAAATTACTAATGAACTTCCACTTAAATCAACGTCCCTCAAGTTGTCTAAGTGATACATGATCCATATCAACTAAACCATGTCCAATCATCACGTGAGATGGAGTAGTCTTCAATGGTGAACATCTTCATGTTGATCATATCTACTATATGACTCATGTTCGACCTTTCGGTCTGTTTTGAGACCATGTCTGTACATGCTAGGCTCGTCAAGTTTAACCCAAGTATTCTGCTTGTGCAAAACTGGCTTACACCCATTGTATGTGAACATAGAGTCTATCACACCCGTTCATCACAAGATGCTTCGAAATGACGAACTTTAGCAACGGTGCGTACTCTGGGAGAACACAATTATCTTAAAATTAAGTGAAGGGATCATCTTATAATGCTACCGTCATTCTAAGCAAAATAAGATGCATAAAGGATAAACATCACATGCAATCAAAATATGTGACATGATATGGCCATCATCATCTGGTGCTTTTGATCTCCATCTCTAAAGCAATGTGATGATCTCCATCGTCACCGATGCGACACCTTGATCTCCATCGTTGCGTCAGGGTCGTCTCGCCAACTATTGCTTCTACAACTATTACTAATGCATAGCGATAAAGTAAAGCAATTACATGACGCTTAATGATTGACACGCATGTCATACAATAATTTAAAGACAACCCTAAGGCTCCTGCCGGTTGTCGATATTACAAAACATGATCATCTCATACATCAACGTATATCACATCACGTCTTGACCATATCACATCACAACATACCCTGCAAAAACAAGTTAGACGTCCTCTACTTTGTTGTTGCAAGTTTTACGTGTCTGCTATTGGTAACTACCAAGAACCGTTCTTACCTACGCAAAACCACAATGGTGATTACCAAGTTTGCTGTTTTAACCCTCTGCAAGGACCGACCGTAGTCAAATTTGATTCAACGAAAGTGAGAGAAACAGACACCCGCCAACCACCTTATGCAAAACAAGTTCATCAGTCAGTGGAACCAGTCGCATGTACGTGGACATGTGAGGTTGGTCCGGGCCGCTTAATCCCACAATACCGCGGAATCAAAATAAGACGCTGGTGGTAAGCAGTATGAACATCACCGCCCACAACTCCTTTGTGTTCTACTCATGCATATCATCTACACATAGACCTGGCTCATGATGCCACTGTTGGGGAACGTTGCATGGAAAACAAAAAATTTCTACGCACACGCAATATCTATCCATGGAGATGCATAGCTACGAGAGGGGGAGAGCATCTTACCCTTGAAGATCGCTAAGCGAAAGTGTTTATCAACGTGGTTGATGTACCGAACATAGGGCACCTTCGCGTTCAGCACACGTTCAGCTCGATGACGTTCTCGCCTTCTTGATCCAGCAAGATGGGCGAAGTAGTAGATGAGTTCCGGCAACACGACGACATGGTGACGACGGTGGTGAAGAACAATCTCTGCAGGGCTTCGCCAAGCACAACGGAAACTATGGCGGAGGATAGACTAGAGGGGGCGGGGTTGCCGGAACACGGCTTAGTGAATCTTGATGTGTCTTTGGTGCTAGCCCCGCCCCTCTATTTGCATGTTGAGCCCTGGGGTCTTTTCTTGGAGAAAGAGCCTCCTCAAAGTTGGTTTTTCCCGCAAGGCAAGAGTCCTTCTCGGACTCCAGGACTAGACGCCAGGGTCCTTGGCGTTTGGCCCCAGACGCTAGGGTCCCTAGCGTCTGGCCCCGCAGCCTCCGCAAAACTCCTTTTGCATCTTCCTTAAGCCTCGTGGGCTTTACCCCTTGGCCCAAATAAAGTGTTCTCGTACCCGAACATTCCGGGAAACATCCGAAACCCCTTCCGATGAATTCCGGAACCCTACCGGAGACTAAATACTATTATCCCATATATTAATCATCACCTCCGGACTATTTCGGAGTTCCTCGTCATGTTCGTGATCTTATCCGGGACTCCAAACAACATTGGTCACCAACATACATAACTCATATAATACTATATCGTCAACAAACGTTAAGCGTGCGGACCCTACGGGTTCAAGAATGATGTAGACATGACCGAGAAGCTTCTCCGATCAATAACCAATAGCGGGACTTGGATGCCCATATTGGTTCCTACATATTCTACGAAGATCTTTATCGGTCGGACCTTTATGACAACATACGTAGTTCCCTTTGTCCGTCGGTATGTTACTTGCCCGAGATTCGATCGTCGGTATCTCCATACCTAGTTCAGTCTCGTTACCGACAAGTCTCTTTACTCGTTCCGTAATACATCATCCCGCAACTAACTCCTTAGTCACTTTGCTTGCAAGCTTCTTGTGATGTTGTATTACCGAGAGGGCCCAGAGATGCCTCTCCGTCATACGGAGTGACAAATCCCAGTCTCGATCCATGCCAACTCAATAGACACCTTCGGAGATACCTGTATATCACCTTTATCATCACCCAGTTATGTTGTGACGTTTGATGGCACACAAGGCATTCCTTTGGAGTCCGGGAGTTGCATGATCTCATGGTCGAAGAAACATGTATTCGACATTAAGAAAGCAGTAGCAATAAACTGAACGATCATATGCTATGCTAACGGTTGGGTCTTGTCCATCACATATTTCTCCTAATGATGTGATCCCGTTATCAAATGACAACTCATGTCTATGGTTGGGAAACCTTAACCATCTCTGATCAATGAGCTAGTCTAGTAGAGGCTCACTAGGGACACGGTATTTGTTTATGTGTCCACACATGTATTTAAGTTTCCGGTCAATACAATTCTAGCATGAATAATAAACCTTCATCATGAATAAGGAAATATAATAATAACAACTTTATTATTGCCTCTAGGGCATATTTTCCAACAGGGCGCACTAAGACGCTTCACTGGTAGCAATACTTGCATTCTACTAAGACGCTCCTCTAGTACTAGTGAGACCGAAAGCCTTTGCTCTATTCGATCCTACAAGTACAACCCTTTTTTTACTCTGTATTCTAGTTTAGTATATTTTCTCTCCTAATTTGTAGTCTAGTTAAATCCCCCGTTTATTATCGTTTCGGTAGCAACCGATAGAATAGGCTATTCCAAACTACGATTTGGGTGCGAACGTAACTCCGCAGACAACGTAGTTGCGGGGTTGGTAGTGTCTTCCTATTTGCTCCCTGTGGGTTCGACACTCTACTTATCACAAGAAAGTGCTACAACAACCCTGTGCACATGCAGGACATCAGAAATCAACAAACTAAGGATGCAAAAAGTATTAGGGTTCATGGAAATCCAAGTAAACATCATTTTTTTGGAAGAAACATTTACGGAATTTCATTATATCTAACAAATGTGAAGGACATATCAATACACTGAAAGACCCATACAAGAAATACAAAATTAATCGTAGTCTTCAAAATCTTCAACTTCATCTTCTTAACCAGTTTGCGAAGAATCTCATCTATCTCACGGGCGGAGAAACTGTTGCCAGGAAGGAGTGGTTGCAAAAACCGCACCAGAATCTCTGGCAGCAACAAACGGCACCATGGGCTATAAAATCGCAATAGAAACCTGTCGCCTTGTGTGGGCGAAGAGAAAGAGCAGCGACTAGGTTTAATCGCATATGGTACTTGAAAGAAAAATCATGGTAACATAGAGTTGGTGTTTTACCGGGGAAATCTCTACACCTATAAAAGACTCAGTTGGTGATGAAGGTGTGTCTGCCATCCATCATTTCTGACCATTAGATCTACATCTAGCGACTGTGAGGTAAGTTGTGGCCTTTTTGCAACAATATGCCACTTCTCTGCTCCAATTTGCAGAAAACCCCTTAGTATCTTGAAACCAACCACATCCCTCCCTCACCTCATCAAAACAGTCCGAGGAATATATTTTGAGTGAAATATAATATATTTTTTGTGACATATGTATATCAAAACTAGAGTGTTAAAAAAAAGAACAAGTATTATTCTATTTTGGATCCATTGCAATGCACGGGTATATTGCTAGTAATTGGTACAAGGGGAGATCGTACTCATATTGATGAACTTATCTTGATGTGTAGGATGTCAAACGGCTAAGCGTCGATCCATTAGTTCGTGTGATTGTGATCTTCGGCAGTAATCATTGCTTAACTACGCCATATAAAGTTATAATCCTTCGCAGTAATACGAAATTATGATTTTGACAAAAAAATATTTGGATCCATCTTGGACCTGGAATCTTTGACCCTGCCAGACCGGGCCCTGGCAGCCAGCGCGGGCAGCCGCTGCCACTGCCTGAGGCCAACTCCACCGCGCGACCCCATCTTGTTCGGGTGCGTCCGTTTGGGGTAGAACGGACGAATAACGCGGCCCCAAACGGACAAATGTCCGGATTCTGTCCGTTTTCGACCCATTTCCGACCCAAACTTGCGCCGAGTTTGGGGTGAAACGGACATCGCGCGGACGGGCTCGCAACACGCCCTTGTCCTCCCGTGGCCCGCCTGTCGGGTACACTAGCAGTCCCTTCGCTTCCAACGCCTCCACCCCCTCTCCCCGCCCCCCTCGCCGCCGCCGCCGCTATTCTCCGGCTGCCTCCTCTCTGCACAGGCCATAGCCGTCCGTACCAAACCACGTCTCGACATGGCCGCCAACACGCTCGCGCTTTCGCCGTAGTTTTGGCCGTCGATCGGAGGAGGTTTGGCCGTCGCCGTCGTAGCCGGTGGCAGAGGGGATACGACCGCCGGCGACGTACCACGGCGGCCGCGGCAGCTTCCGACAAGAGCTCCAGAGCGGCCAGTAGCCGGCCGCCAACCACCCCTGCTGCGTCGTGGTGACCATCACGGCCTCTTTGCCACCACGACCGCAAGGTGTTCGACACTTTGCCCACAAAGGTATGGACAGTGGAGATGAGTTTTTCTTCCACCACTTCATTTGTTCATCGGATGATTCGTCGTCGGATGATGAAGATCTTGTGATGGCTGCACTGGTCGTTCACGACCACATTTAACGGCAGCTTCCTCGGTACAGGGGGTCACTCCCTGGCCGTGCTCCCAATCTGAACCGCAACAGGGAGAGAGGCCACGCCCTGCTCTATGCCGATTACTTTGCCAACACCCCGCTCTTCAAGTCGGATAAATTCCATCGCCGTTTTCGAATGGCAAGGCATGTGTTCAATCGCATCCGAGAGGGGGTGGTTGCTCATGACCCATACTTCGAGTACAAGACGGATGCCCTTGGCAAGCTTGGATTCTCCTCTCACCAGAAATGCACCGCGGCCATCTGCATGCTTGCATATGGAATTCCAGGCGATCTGGTGGATGAGTATGTGCGTATGAGTGAGACAACATGTCTGATGTCAATGTACAAGTTCTGCCAGGCTGTGATCGAGGTGTTTGGCCCAGAGTACTTGAGGCAGCCAACTGCCGCTGATACAGAGAGATTGTTGGCGACTAACGCAGCTAGAGGCTTTCCAGGCATACTTGGCAGCATAGATTGTATGCACTGGGAGTGGAAGAACTGTCCATTTGCTTGGTAGGGCTAGTACAAGTACAAGGGGCATGTCAAAGCGTGCATTGTCATATTAGAAGCGGTGGCTTCGCAGGATCTTTGGATATGGCATTCTTTCTTCGGCATGGCAGGTTCTCACAATGATATCAACGTGCTGCAGCGTTCTCCAGTCTTCGCAAGGCTTGCAGAAGGCCACCCCCACCTGTCAACTTTGAGATCAACGGCCACCAGTACAACAAGGGATATTATCTAGCTGAGTGTATATATCCTCAGTGGTCAACTTTTGTGAAGACAATCTCGAAACCCCAAGGTGAGAAGAGAAAGAGATTTGCCCAAATGCAAGAGAGTGCTAGAAAGGATGTGGAACGTGCTTTTGGTGTGCTTCAATCCCGGTGGGGTATCGTTCGAAACCCTGCACTGTCATGGGATGAAACGAAGCTTTGGGAGGTGATGACTGCTTGTGTGATCATGCACAACATGATCGTCGAGGACGAGCATGATGAGAGTATCTTCGACCAAGGATTTGATTATCAAGGTGAAAATGTTGAGCCCCTGGACCAAGAACCGGCCACATTTGAACAGTTTGTCCAATTCCATCGCGAGCTGCGTGATTGGTACACTCACTTGGATCTTCAAAATGACTTGGTTGAACACGTGTGGGATCACATTGGCAACCAATAGATGTATTGGTTCATTTTATGTTCATTCAAAACAATTTCGATTTGGTTGTAAAACTATTTTATTAGAGACAATTTCGATTGGGTTGTAAAACTATTTTTATTTTCAGACAATTAATATTTAGACGTGCAAACTAGTTTTGATATGAAAATATGGGCTTTTTTGCCCTGGCGGACAGAACGGGGCAAACGGTTGCGGCCGCGCGCTGGGCGCACGCCGCCGCATCCCAGGACACGCCCGGACACGACCCCATCGCCCTACCAAAGGGATAAAATCCGGCCAAACCGGACGTCCGTTCGGGGTCGCGCGGTGGAGTTGACGTGACGCACTCGCAGCATCTCGATGCCGAAATGAACCTGAGCCCGGCCCTACCCATCCAAGCCGCCGTCCCGGTCTTCTTCCCTCCCCCCGCCTCGCGCCTCAAGCCGGGCCATCCGACCCGCTGCCACGGCCCACCACCATACGAATTCACCACCAGTTTCCTTCCGCCCTGGCCAGTCAAACGCCAGTCGCGGTTGCTGCTGGGCGTGGTGAGGGTGAGTCACGCACGCACGCGACGCGACGCGAGCCAGCGAGCCAGCCGCGAGAGCCGGCGCGGACGGGGAGGGGACGCGACCCACACGCGCCCCCACCCCCCTCCCTACATTTCCTCCGCACTGTCCCCACCAGCACGCTGCCCTCCCCCTCGCTCCGCTCAGTGTGTGCCGTCTCGCCCCCCCCACCTGTTCGACGGAAGTCCGCTCCCCGCCGGCGGGGCGACGATGGTCTTCAAGGGCCGCTTCTTCTCGTCGCGGCACAAGTCGTCCGAGTCCTCCAGCCCCGACGGCAGCAACAGCCCGCGCACGCCCACCTCCGCGCCGGGGGCGGCCTCCGCGGCCTCGCCGGCCTCCTCCTCCGCCTCCTCCAGATCCGACAAGAAGAAGCCCAAATCCGAGACCCCCAAGAAGCGCGACAAGCTCTTCGGCTCGGCCGCCGTCGCCGTGCCCTCCCCCCGGGCCTCCCCGGCCTCCTCCACCTCCAGCCCCTCCGCCGCCAAGCACCACCTCAGGGATGCGGCCCCCGCCGCCGCGCTCTCGCCGATCCTCGCCTCCTCGCTCGGCCTCAACAAGATCAAGACGAGATCCGGCCCGCTGCCGCACGAGGGCCAGCGGATGGCTGCCGCGCTCGGGAGCAGCAACCTCGCGCGCGGCCACTCCCAGGCGGGGACAACCTCCGGGAAGAAGGCCGTCAGCTCGTGGGCCGATTCCACTAGTGCTGGCAGTGCTAGTAACCGGGGCAAGGGAAAGGCGGCCGAGCAGCCCGTGCAACCCGTGCGCGGCGCGGTGGGGACGGCCGTGGAAGCGGAAGGGAAGAGCGCTGCAAAAGGTAGTGGTGATCCTGCGTGTGTACATATACCCTGTTTGCAAGTTTTGTTCATAGCCTTGTTGCATAGTCCTGTAAGCTGGCTACTGATTGGTGGAAGCTAGGGCTTAGAACTTAGTACCAGCGGTGGTGAGCTCTCATATAGGCCATCAAGGTGAGTGTAGGCTCTAGCTATTCATGCTCTTCAATTACTTACTAAGTTGGCGATATGACATCACAGAATCTGTAGTCCCACCTTAGATGTGTTGAGTTGTCGGGTGACGCGAGTGCGTAATTCATCTCGATGCACGTCGTATCCAGATAGCTGGTGCTGACGAAATGAATTTTCTAGTCGTTGCCAAATCGAAACGGCAAGAGAATGTTTGTTATTGCTTACCTGTTTCAGTGCTTGAGCATAAGGCGACTCCAACTAAATATAAGTGCATTGTGCGCCCTTTTTAATTCTATATAAACAATTCATTGTATGATAGTCTTTTTTCTGACGCGTGGTAGGCGTCACTCAGTATCACTTCGTTGACACTTGCTGATGGGTAGAGATCCGTATTCGTCAATTCGCTTGTGCTTCATTAGTTCGTAATATTAAAGTGTTTGGTGCAGCGTAGCGTACTGAATGATACTCTCGAGATGCATATTGTATTGCTATAGCTGTCTGGTTACAATCCTATAGTGCACGGTTTGATTTATTTTATGAATCCCATATGAAGATTACTTAAATGCAGTACATTCTACTATACTACATTTGTATGCCCATAGGGCAATACCTAACAACTGCTGGATCTCTCTATGCAACTTAAAACCAAGTGTGTCTTCTATAACTCGATACCATGTTTGTGTGTTCTGGTGGCTTTCTTTTGTGGGGCTTGTTCTCTTTGTTCTTCTAATAGATGTTTACATTTGACCTGATCCTTTGCTCTGGTGCCCTTTTGTCTTAACAACCATATCTGATACGTGGGCATCTAATCTATCTTATACACAGCTAAATCTAATTCATTTCGGAACCATTCGGGAGATTTGAGGACTCCGCCCCAGATACCAGCGACCGTGGTAATGATGTATTTGTATATGCTTTCCACACCTTACTTACAAGTAAACGACGAGTTGTCCATCTTTCCCTTTTTTTCTTCTTACACCTCTGCATCTACATCTTAATTGACAGTCTGCATATGATGCCTGTGAAACGCCAAAGGAATCCGAGTCTCCACGCTTCAAGGCCATTATGCAGGCTACCAGTGCACCAAGGAAGAGAAACCCTTCAGATATCAAGAGTTTTTCACATGAGTTGAACTCCAAAGGGGTCCGACCATTCCCATTCTTGAAACCTCGAGGCGTATACAACTTGAAGGTAATCTCAGTTATTGTTCTGGGTGAGATGATGATCAATGCTGTATCCACATTTCACACTTCTATTTTATTTTTGCCTGATTCTTCTACTACCCAATAACTATGATCTTGTCATTTGTTGTCTATGCAGGAGGTGTTAAAAGTTATTCAGGTGAGGTTTGAGAAGGCAAAGGAAGAGGTAAATACAGATTTGGCAGTTTTTGCGGGAGACTTGGTTAGTGTAATGGAGAAGTACGCAGACTCTCATCCTGAGTGGAAAGAAACTTTGGAGGATTTGTTAATACTTGCACGCAGCTGCTCTGTAATGACACCCGGAGAACTTTGGCTGCAATGTGAAGGTATAGTGCAAGATTTGGATGATCAGCGTCAGGAGCTCCCAATGGGTGTGCTGAAGAAGCTTTACACTCGGATGCTCTTTATCCTTACAAGATGTACAAGGCTGCTCCAGTTTCACAAGGAGAGTGGATTTGCTGAGGATGAAATTGTTATGGATCAGCGAGATAAGATTATACAATCTGCTGATAACAAGATTTTAACCCAATCAGGTCCACATGCTACAACAAGCAGAAGTAGCAAAAGTGATGCAAGAAAATCATTCAGTCAAGAGCAGCATAATCTGAAATGGAGAAGAAGCCAGGAAATAAAACCTGTTAAGATTCTGCCCCTTGACGCTGATATCAAGAAAGAGGTTGAATCTCCAACCAGAGAACGGATTTCTTCCTGGAAACCTTTTCCATCACCTGTTCCAAAGCCCCCAAAAGAACCTACCCCTATTAAAGAGGAATCGCCTACTAAGAAAATAGATACACTCGCTACGATTCCTAGCGGCGTTGAGTTAACCAGTCCAGTAGAATCTGTATCACATCAACCACTTCCTCCCAAGCATCAACACAAAACTTCATGGGGACACTGGTCTGACCAGCCAAATATTTCTGAAGAGGGTTCAATAATGTGTCGCATATGTGAAGAATATATCCCTACAAATTACGTAGAAAATCATTCGGCAGTCTGTGCAATCGCTGACAGGTGTGACCAAAAAGGTGTAAGCGTTGATGAACGTTTAGTAAGAGTTGCAGAAACACTTGAAAAGTTGGTCGAGTCTTATACGCAGAGAGACCTTATCAATTCTGTCAGCAGCCCAGATGCTGCAAAAGTTTCAAATCCAAGCATCAATGAAGAATCTGATGGCGCCTCTCCAAAACTGTCTGATTGGTCTAGAAGAGGTTCTGCTGATATGATCGACTATCTCCAAGAGGCTGATAACACTATTTCGTTGGATGACATAAAAAATCTTCCTTCAATGACATGTAAGACTCGCTTTGGGCCGAAATCTGATCATGGAATGGCTACATCATCGGCAGGAAGTATGACTCCTCGATCTCCACTAACGACTCCAAGATCAAATCATATAGACATGCTTTTAGCTGGTAGAAGTGCGATTAATGAGAGTAACGATCTTCCACAGGTAAGCCATGCATACAATTTATGTTATTATATGTATGTCTATGTTTTTGCATTAGTAACAGATCATTCTGCTAGAAAGTTGGTAGTTGTGAAATTACCCAGACTGTGGAAAAGTTAGCTACTACTCCTATCTTTGTTTATATGAGTTTGATGTGCAAAGTAGTAACCATGATAATATATACCGAGTACCGAACTACTGATGTTTGATATTTTATTCTCTTATTTATGAGTTATAACAATTTAATGCATTTGTGCAACTTCTGAATGTTAACTGCTCAAAATAGATAACATAAATACGACATAAAGGGATTCATAGATTTTCATGATAGTAGGGAAATCATTCTTGTATCCCCATTAGCGTTTTTTTGCTGCTAGGAAATTACTTATATTGCAGAATTAATTAGCTTAGTACCAGCACAATGTTACTTATGTAATCAGAAAGTACCATATAGGACGTGTTTGTTTCACCGTTTTTGGCCTGGCATCTGATTACAGTGTCATCCAAACCCATTATTCATGTTTGGTTGAGTTATGCTGGAATTAAATACTGTGGAATCGGATTACAGCGCTGTACAAAGCCGATTACGCCCAGCCCTGGCCGTTAAACGATCCCATCCTGATCTTTCTTCTCGCTTGACATCTCCTTCATATAGACGCCGAGCTCGACACATCACTCATCCGTCGAGCAGCATCCATGCCAGTGGCCGGCCATCACCAGATCTGGTTGCTGCAATATCTGCCTCGCAGTATCGGGCACCGCCGCACCGGCGGCCGGCCATCGCGAGATCTCGTCGCTGCATGTGCTGCTGCTGCCATTGGCACCACTGCAGCCGCTAATCTCTCTTCCAGTTGTGCGACCTCCTCTCAGCTTTTAGGCATCCAAGGACGGCGACCGGCGAACTCTGTCCAGCAGGAGAATCATGCAGCAAGACCCCTAAATGCAGTGCCTTTTCTCATCTCAGTTGATTGATTGCCTTTTCTGTGCGACAGTTACTGGGGGTAACCAAACAAAACAAGCAATCGCCTCGTCACAGCCGCAGCACCGTGTATCCTCATTACGTTACCCGTGGCCCAGCCAAACGCCTCCATAACTTGAGGATGACATGTGGATAGTTCTTCCTAATTGTGCATCTTTGGTATTGATCTAATTATGTATTTCAATGTAATAAGTGCTAACCATTTCATATTTGAAATTTCTTTGGCTTCATCATCAAGTTTTCGAGCTGCTAAAATAGTTCCATTCAATCTGTGCAGATTGTTGAACTTGCTGATATTGCACGATGTATTGCAAATACTCCTCTGGATGAAGAAAGTGCTTTATCCCAATTGGTTACTTGCATAGAAGATCTGCAAGAAATTGTCAATCGTAGGAAGCATGAAGCCCTCACAGTGCAAACATTTGGCACTCGCATAGAAAAACTCCACCGGTGAGGATCTGCTGAGTCAAACAAATCTTTCAGCAACTTCACTTTTGCTGATTTATAACAGTATTACTATTTTCCTTTTTAAACTCTTTAATTGATTCTGCCTTCTCATTTTCATAAATCCTTCAGGGAGAAATACCTGCAGCTTTGTGACTCTGTTGATATGGACAAGGTTGACTCGTCAAGTACCATAATGGACGAAGAAGATGATGTTGTTCGTAGCTTACGAGCAAGTCCTGTTCATCCAGTCAAGGATCGTACTTCAATCGATGACTTTGAAATCATAAAACCTATCAGCCGCGGAGCATTTGGACGTGTTTTCTTGGCCAAGAAAAGAACTACAGGAGACCTCTTTGCTATAAAGGTATTTTTTGTAGATACTCATGTCATCTGTCAGTATATCTTTTTTTAGTGAATTTACCAAAAATGACATGGAGCAAATAATTGGATTGAAAAACATTAGCGGGCTTACATGAATGTCCTGACAGAGCGAAGTTCTTGTGGGATTTTAGTTTTCAGGGATGGGAAATCTGACAGGTAGGGCATCTACTCATTTTCCCTTTGTATTGGCTCCCAGCTTGCTAAGTCAAGAAAAAGAGAAGGTCGGGTATAGCTAGTGTTAGTTCTCACATTTCAATCTGGACTACCATGTTTGCCTATTCATGTCTATTAGCAGGTAGTTTCTGAAAGGATCATATTACATGATCACTTTCCAGAAGAATGTGTGTGTATTGTGATTTTTTATAGGACTTGATTGCATGCTGATACACCACGTAAATCAATACCATGGGACCGATTTTACTACTAAACGCTTCTCAGCTTATGTTCATGTAGAAGTGCAGCAGCAAATTTGAACTTGCTCTGGTACAGCTTTCATTTGTTTCATGGTGAAGAATACTCTTCTATAATACTCATGTGCTGGATTGCTTTACTTTAAGCAGGTACTTAGGAAGGCAGACATGATTCGAAAAAATGCCGTCGAAAGTATATTGGCTGAACGTGATATATTGATCACGGTCAGGAATCCTTTTGTGGTGAGTGAACCTACAAATATGACTATCAACTAGGATATAACTTGATTCTAAAATGGTTATGCTTTTGGAAGGTTCGTTTCTTCTATTCGTTTACCTCCCGGGAAAATTTGTATCTGGTCATGGAGTACTTAAATGGAGGCGACCTGTATTCTTTACTGAGAAATTTAGGGTGCTTGGATGAAGATGTTGCTCGTGTATATCTTGCAGAAGTTGTAAGTTTATTTACAAGTTTGTGTCTGAATACTTCCCATTTTCTCCCTGTCAATTTATTAAAAAATAATACCCTGCAGGTGCTAGCTTTGGAATATTTGCACTCCATGCAGATTGTTCATAGAGATTTAAAACCTGACAACCTATTGATTGCTCATGATGGGCATGTAAAGGTAACGCCCACAGATGATTGTTAACCTTTCTCTCCGAATCATCGTATGTTCCACATTTGATAGCGGTAGAATAACATTCTTAATTTTCAAATGTGGTTCTTTTCTGTTTGGTACTGCTTGTATTTACCTTGTTCGACGAAAAGTAGATTTCTAACAGGAGATAAAATAACCAGCCAACTTACATGCTATTGAGTATAATCAATATTCAAGTCCATGATGCGTGATTAGAAACTTTACAATGCCATCATGTCGTCTATTTTTTTGGATTTCAGAAGCTCTGAGCTTGGTGTTAGTGTATTAGGTAATGTTAAAAAACCATGAGTTTTTTCCTTGGAGAAAAACATGGATTTCGCTACAAATTGAACATCAGATTTTTAACATTCCTGAAAACATAAGGCACTGTCAAATTTAAGCTTAGTGCAGATCCATTGGCTTATTTAAGAGGTGCCATACATAATTAAAGAACATATTTGTGACACAAGTTTGTTTCTGAATTCTCATTTCTTGTAGCCTAAAATTGTTTCATTCGCCACTACTTCCATACTCAATATCCTACTCCCTCCGCCCCAAAATAAGTGACTCAACTTTGTAGTATTTTCTAAGCATTTTACTGGCAGGAAAAATACCATTTTCGTTATTGGAATACCATGTCTATTTCCTCTTAATATTTAGGTTGTTTATTAATCTTAATTGCCTTCAGTTGACAGATTTTGGGTTGTCCAAGGTTGGTCTGATCAATAGCACAGATGATCTATCTGGCCCTGCTGTTAGTGGGGCTTCATTGTATGGAGATGATGAACCTCAGATGAATGAATTAGAGGAAATGGATCACCGAGCACGGCGACAAAAGCGTTCTGCTGTTGGAACCCCTGATTATTTAGCACCAGAAATCCTTTTGGGGACAGGGCATGGTAAATTGATGAGCATAATTGCTGTTTAAATTCTATGTTTTCTTCTGATCTTGACTATTACTTTTTTGCTGTGTGCATTATCTTCGCAGGTACTAGTGCAGATTGGTGGTCTGTAGGTGTAATTCTTTTTGAGTTACTTGTTGGAATACCTCCATTTAATGCAGAGCATCCTCAGGTACCATACTTCGCATTTTCTGTATAAAATGTTGGTCGCTAGAACTCAATGCTGGTTTCTGTTATCTGGATGTGTTGATGCAACTTGACATTCTTGTTGTACTTGTTTCTGCAGACAATTTTTGACAATATTCTTAATCGCAAAATACCTTGGCCACATGTCCCAGAAGAGATGAGTTTTGAAGCGAAAGATCTAATTGACAAGTAAGAATTTTTTCAAACCATCTGAGTACTTTACTTAATTACTATTGTTTATAGCGTTACATGATAATATGTTATTGCTTCTTGTTCAAATGTTAATTAAGGGCTTTAGGTATTGTGCTTTGTTATATGTGTACTTGGGGAATTGGGACCTGGGCACTGTTCCAAATATGGCCAGTTAATCGCTACTTGGTGGGTCATCGAATTGCCGATTAACTGGAAAATTTGCCTATTTATCCCTACTCAGCACCCGACTGATATGGTACCTAACTACCAATTACCGATATCCTGAACATGGCCTGGGAGTTAAAAGGGCTAACATTATTGCATGTTTAGGCTGCATTCATTTTGATCATTGTTGCAATACACAAAAGAAAACTAACCATACATGTGCACTAATTATATCTTCTAAATCATACACACTATCCATCCTTCTCCCCAAAAAGGGATTTTAGTAAATAACCACATATCATACTGGGGCTAAGGGTCTATCATGAGATTCACCTAGACAACAATTGAAGCTTGAAAGGTATAATCCATTATTCATTTATACGCTGTTGGGGGTAAACTGATATATGATCTTGCTTATTTTAACTGTTAGATCACGTACAAGTTGCTTCAGGTCAAGTTTATTAATTAGAATTTCATATTGTTGGTTGTATTACACAGGTGGGATTTAGAGTCAAACTAGACACAAGTACTTCCGTGCTCATGTCCTTGCAAACAGTTTAGTTGTTCGCCGGATAGCTTGGCATTTGCTCTCTACTTTGAAATGACATAGACCAAGCCTTTATAGTTTTGCAGTTTCTGTGCATGGGATAATAGTAGTACTGTAGTGGCATGTTCTGTATATGCTGTGTTTGTCACCCGTGCTCTCACTGGAATATAGCCTGGAATCTTTGTAAATATTAACCTTTAAGTATAGGCATGCCATCGACGGTGCAGATTTCAGTTACAAGACTGCTTAGCAACTTCATGCTCAAATTCTAAATGTTTGATCTAGTTAATTGCGAATATTGTTTAAGTAAGACGAGTGATCTTACGACAACTTCCTCCAGATTTTTGACAGAAGACCCTCATCAACGTCTAGGATCAGATGGTGCCTCTGAGGTATTTTGATGGTGCCAGAAATCGCCTTTCATGGAACTTTATTTCATCGATACTCTATTCAAATATTTTACTCCCTCTGTTTCTAAATATAAGCCCTTTTAGAGATTTCAATACGGACTACATACGGATGTATATAGACGTATTTTAGAGTGTAGATTCACTCATTTTGCTCCGTATGTAGCCCATATTGAAATCTCTAAAAGGGCTTATATTTAGGAACGGATGGAGTACGATATATACCTGATTGATGTTGCTAATCCTATTTCCTTTAGGTCAAACAACATCCATTCTTTAAGGACGTTAGCTGGGATACCATTGCTAGACAGAAGGTGAGATAGGGTTAACGATTATTTTCTGAAGACACGAACTGCATTTCTTTTGTACAGACATACGGGATAACAGAAAAATCATTTGCAGGCTGCCTTCGTTCCTTCCTCAGATAGTGCATGTGATACCAGCTACTTCACCAGCCGTTACTCTTGGAATCCATCAGATGAAAACATATACGAAGCCTATGAATTTGAGGATTCCAGTGAGAATGGAAGCCTTAGTGGCAGCAGTAGTTGTGTGAGCAATCACCAAGATGACATGGTATGGATAATTTTTATCTCAGATGATTGAAAAGTACATGACTATGCAATTTCAGTAGCTGTAGGAAGCCAAAAAAGAAGTGTTTTCATTGCGGATTGTTAATCTACCTTTATGTTCTTCAGTTCCTTTGGTAAACTGTTTCAAAATTGTGTGAATTAGGGGGATGAGCATGGAGGTGGCCCCACTGACTTTGAATCCGGCCCAAATGTCAATTACTCTTTCAGCAACTTCTCGTTTAAGGTAAACCTATAGCTTCATAGGCCTTATTTTTCATTCATATACAATGATGATTGAAGTATATCAACACATGGATTGAATGATCTTGAATTAACTGTTCCCCAAGTGTGTGTTAGCCCTTCCCTTTCCACTATATCAAACTTAGCTTACATTTCTTTCTTGAGTGAATTTTGAATATTACAAGTTTATACGGAAATTTCAAGAAAACGACAGCTCAAGGACCAATTTCATAGAACTATTGATCTAAATGTCAATTTTATCACAAACCTTAGGGTGCACCAAAATTCCCACCCTGGCTGACACATTATATTTAAAATAAATTCGATATTGGTTCCATGCTGATTGCCTATTTGGCGTGCCGTGTGGGAATGGTTCAGTATTTTGTGAGTATGACGTGAGCCTGGGTGGGACTTGGATGCATCCTAAAGCTTGGTAGTTTTGTAGTAGAGTTTTTTGATCCCTAAATCTGCAATCTTGTAATAGTTTCTACATCCAACCATTTTTACAAAATTTACACGTCTTGTCCACTGCTTGGCACTAAATATCACTATTTAACACCATCATCTACTGTTAAGAGCCAGATGCAAATATCACAATCATTGCCATATTAGCCAGAGGCGCTATACTTACTATAAATGCTGGTATTTATGGGTGAGTTGGTTAAGCAATAGTTCAGCTATCCCATTGAGTGTGGCACAATCATTTCACTGTAACACATTATACACATAGTACAAACATACGTAGATTATCCCAAGTTATTAGTAATGTCCCAACACTGCAAATAACAGTTTTTACCTGTAACTGCATCTGTGGTATGGTTTTAAATGCGGGACCAGTCCTTAAAATGTACATCCACAGTCCCTTTTGTGCCTATATTCCGCACATCACCCTTATAAATTCTTCTGGCCACAGAATCAATCCCAAAGTTATTAATAATGACTCAACACTGCAAATAACAGTTTTCGCCTGTCATTGTGATTGTGATCTGGTTTCAAATATGATATTAGTCCTTAAATATACATCCGCAAAATTTTGTTATTAGCCCTCTCGTGCATATATGCTGCACATCATTCTTCTAAATTCTTGCTGCAGAATCTTTCACAACTTGCATCCATCAACTATGATCTGCTAACGAAAGGATTGAAGGACGAGCCTCCAATGAAACCTGAAACGTAGCTGTCTGTTTATACCGAGGTTTGATTTATTTGAGGTAATCAAAACAGTTTACAAGGCGCTCGGGTGGTGTGGATCTTGTACATGTAAGTGCACCAGTTTTATGTGCAGTTAAACATCGCATATGTGATGATGTTCCATCTAATTGCTACTATCAATTTTGCAGATGAAAGTGCGGCATGGACATCCAGCGGAGTGCAGTTTTGCGGTGGAAACAATTGTGGTGTCATCGTCGGTGAAACATCCTTGACCATAAGTTGGCATGAGTCACCTAGGAGCTCTGTTTTTTCTTTTCTTTTTCTTTTTTTGGTCCCATCATCGGCCTTGGGTGCCCAAGATTGGTCAAGGTTTACTGTTCAGAATACAACCCCTGAAAGTGAAGATGGTCTAAGAATTGTCGTAATTGTGGCAGGTCATTGGGGATGGAGCAGGTTTACCTGTACTCAGAACTGTTGCCGTAACATTCACTGGGTATAAATCTGGTCAATGCCAATGCTCCAAATTTCTTGCTGGCAGTATCAGTATATTTTTACCTAATAACTAATTAGCTCGAGATCCGTTGACTTAAATGTGACAAAGATTAAAATTTAGGCTTTATTATTTGCTAAAACAAAGAATAATTCTTTTATATCGGCATAGTGGCATAGTGACGTTCGTATTTGTAACAGAACCGTGCCCTGAAATTTAGCTCAAAATGATTGGATCAAAGTACATGTGCCTCGGGATTATCTACTCACTCTGCCCCAAAATAGTGTGTATTAGATTTTTATAAAGTCAAACTTTGTAAGATGCCTAATGCACCACCTAAGATTGCTGGTAACATTGAAGACTGCTACAATAATCACGGAGGGAGTAGAATACACGCCAAAACGCTGGAACATCAATGGTCAACCCAGGGCAGGAGAAATTTCGGTGAATATCAATTGTCAACCAATGGCAGGAGCAGTTTCTATATAAACTCAGACAAAAATATATGAAGTTCATCTTGAAAGATATATTTGGTATTGTAGCTATAGATAATTTTCTATATAAACTCAGACAAAGTCAGTGAAGTTCATCTTGAGAGAAAACCAATACGCATTGTATTAACTATCACAAAATGAATCGGTCAACAACAAGTGTGTATGACTTTGAATAATCACGATGCGCTACAAAAATGCAGCAACCAGTCCAATCACCATTAGAAACAAGACATCCCGCTCTTTCTATGGCCACATTCAGTCAAATACATCAGACAGCCAGGTACCATAAAAAAGCGTTAGATAGAAAGCGAGTATTAACATATCCCAGGTAACATTCAAGATTAGAATACACGCCAAAACAATGCAACATCAATGGTCAACCAACGGCAGGAGAAATTTCGTTGAACATCGATTGTCAACCAATGGCAGGAGTAGTTTCTTCTGGCCATATCCATACACTGATAGTAGGAATCTTCTTTCTTACGTGTTCTCATTGAATGCGTGGCCGCACTCCGGGCACTCGTAGAAGATAGTCTGCCCCTCATCCGCTGACCGAAGCTGCAATTGCACGTCAAAAAGGTCGGCAGGATTCAGAACCAGAAAGAGAAAATCATAACTAAAGCTGAAGGTGAGCAAATAACCTGCTTCGTGTAAAATTCGAGTTCAGGATGGTTGCATTCCGGACAGGCTCGCTCTGTCTAGAGGCAGAACAGGATATATATGTGAAACGCTCAAGGTATCCATCCATCCAAAAAGTAATAACCAGGGGGAAAAAGCAAACAATTTAGCTTACCAGGGATCTTTGCACAACTATGTCCAAATTTGGCGCCGATTCAAGAACCACAAACGCTTTTATCTTTAGCTCTCTTCTAATATCCTGTCAACAGGACATATGTAATTCAAAATCAAGCACGTGTTCTGGAAATAGAAACTTGTGTTGCCTAGTAAAGGAATCTGCACGTGCCAAGCTAGCAGGATCTAAAAATCAACAGGTGTCTTATACAGTTATACTAGACCCCAAGATCAAAATTGTCAAAGTATAACAGTTCCAGGGTAAGCTTACACATGCCGACCTAGAAAATCATCAATTCTTAAAGTATGTAATTTGTTCCATTGATTTTATGAAGCTAATTGATGCATTCTTACAAAAGATTGAACAATTTTCTCTGAAAAAAAATTCCCAAGTCCAGCAGCAGCTTAGCAGGGCCAGTATTTTCCTTCAAGAAACACGACACTGCAATCTAACTAGCGCAGCATACAAGCCGTTCTGCACACCTAGTTCTTCGCCTGGAACCATTCATTGATTTTGAGAGAGAGACGTACCTCTGCGGTGACCGCGTACCGAGTTTCTTTCCCTTCGATATCTGCAGAAAACAAGGAGCCAGTTTTGCATTAGCCACGGGATTGCCAGTCACAAGGATGCTTGGGATCAAGAATTGTGTGATTCGGGATCCGCGGAGAGGAGTAAACTTGGGCGTGGAGAAAGGAAGGGAGGAAGGGAGGGGGGAGACCTTTGGCCTTGCGCTTGAAGCCGCAGAGGGGGCAGGAGGCGTAGCGGTGGGAGTTGAAGTCGAGGAGGGTGCCGCACACGCCGCAGAACAGGAAGTCGCGCGCCTGCCAGAAAGCCATCGCCGCCGGCTACACCGCGCCGCCGTGCGGGAGATAGAGCCTTTTCCTTCCTCTTCTTCCGACCTCTGTCTGCGGCGATGATCAGCAGGGAACGGCCGGCTGCGCGCTTAGGGTTTCAGCGCAGGTTCGCAGCCCGGCCCATTTAGGATGGATGTGGACCGGTCTGCGTCTCTGCGGGCCCTAGGGAAAACTCTAACGCCCAGCCCAAGAGGCCCGGTCACAGCGTGAACGCGCCAGAGGCTGGGTATTTTTTTTGTCTCAAAAAAAAACTTTTTTTTTCTTGAAAGGAGGCTGGGTACTTCCTGTTCTGAGTATATTTTTTAATGTGTAACGGGAGACCGGTGCACCAGATACATCCCCGTTCTGAGTATCTTTTAGTACCACACAGCTATACGAGAAGAATTTCGACCACTTTAAAACAGCACTTCAACCGCTGCTCATCGCCGGGCTTGGTGGCGCTTGCCTATGATCGTAGATGAACGGGGCAGACGGGAATTATGCAAGCCTCACATGGTGCACCGTGTGAGTGCAGCATTTCCTTTTTATTGAAGTACGACCCTTAAAGGCATTTATTCATTCCTCCATCGTACATAGTGCATTTCGTCACTCAAGAACTCAGGGATATAACTGAAAGTAACATCGCCCATGCCTAACAGCAGAGCATGCCGAGCTAATTTGCACGCCAGACCATTGGCGTCTCTACTAATATGATACAACTCGAATCCCTGGAAAGATGAGAGATAGACCTTCGTCTCTCTAATAATGAGACCCACATCAGACAGGTCTCTTGTATTCTTCCACTCATTGGCAAAGACTTGACAGTCTGTTTCAACTTGAACGTTGGTCCATCCTTGCTCCATCGCAAATACCATCGCGTCCCGACACGCCAAAGCTTCACCTATCAGCGGAGAAGTAGTCCCTGGGTAGTGTCTAAATCTGGTTGCGAGGAAGGATCCCTGATCATCTCGTGCTATCATCGATCCACCTGCCTCACCCCTGGACATATCCATCGCCAGTGGCGGATCCAGGATTGGAGCAAGCCCCGGGCCCAAAATTTTTCTTTTTTGTCGCGAGAGAAAAACTTAAAATCCATCAAGCTACAACTACCTCAAAAGAATACCTCAAATATGGCTCAATTGTACCCAAAATAGATAAAAAATGACAAGAACTACAAACAGTACGTGCAGTAAAAAGAGTACCAAATCAATGGTTTGCTTCATCAGTGTCTTCCATAACTTGATCAACGGTGGAAGAAGAGCCAACACCTTAGAGAAATCAGAAGCAAAATTTCATGAGAGAAGACATAAACATGAATTGGAACAATTATCATTATACAAAGTTGAAAACTTACTACTACGAGGAGGTAAAGTTCCTTTGCGAAATCTATAGGCTTGAAAGCGATATATAATAGCATCATCATCAACCTTTGCAAATATTTCTCGCTCAATATTGCACACCATGGAATAATTCAACCAATCATCACCCATCTTATTCCTCAATTCAGTCTTGATAATACTCATAGCTGAGAAAGCTCTTTCCACTGATGCGGTTGCAACAGGCAAAATCAATGCCAACTCAATAAGACGATATACCAAAGGAAAGACTATGTGTCTATCAGTTTGAACCATCTTCACAGCAAGACTACCAAGGTCATTACAACTAACAAAACTTGAATCAGCTCTCACATCAGCAATGAAGTTTTCAAGTTGGTTTCTAAGGACAAAAGAAATCTCATATATGGAGAAGTCATCAGCATACATCTGAGCAAGTTGAACAAGTTTGTCTTCATCAAAATTAGCAAATGAGTTCCTTGGATCAAGACAAGCAATGCATCTCAACAATTGAGTAGATCTTTCAGCAAAGCGGTTATTTAACTCAGTAATTATTTGGTCAAGCAGAACATTGAATATTTCATATCTGAAGCGTTGATAGAAAGTTACCATTTGACCACCACGCCCCCTTGAACGGCCCCAAGCGGGTATTGTATCATCCCGAACCATTTAGCTTGAAAGGATCTCTTTTTCAAAGATGTTCCTCTAGTTTCTTTTTTAAATTTATGCCCAGTTGGTTGGCATGGACCCATATTTACATACATCCTTCTAGCGACATCTCTAATGTCCGGATCTAAGCTTTCAATAGGTTTCCTAAGACCAGGATCAGGTTGAATATCACCTTCCCTCAGTTGACCACGAGCAGAATCTGGAATGTTACTTTCTCGAGTTGAGATTGAAGGCGGGTTGTTTGAAGTCAAAGGCGGTGGTCCCATTTCTGCATTGGTTTCATTTTCTGGAGTTGCTTCACTCCTCTCAGCCCCTTCATTTCCTCCGGCTAAAACCCCGGGTGTAGACACTTCTGTTGCTGCCACGGATGAAAAATACCGCTTCATCTTTTATTCTACAAAATGAAATGATATTCAGTTCAGGCCAACAGCAACAGGCCAACAGCAACATTCACAAAGAACTGGCTATGAAATTGATATTAACGGTAGGTCAGTAGCAATAACATTCACATTCAAATACAGCAAGCAGCAGCAGATCAAAAATGTTCTAAAATTTCTATCAACATTCAAGATTCAACGGCAGTCAACAGCAGGCCAGCAGCCATTACCATTTACCAATCCAGCAGACCAGGAGCCAGGAGAGGCCGGAGCAGAGCGGGCGAGCCGGCGAGCAGCAGGGCCAGCAAGGGGACGGCGGCGGCACGAGCCGGCGAGCGGCGAAGGCGCGGAGCAGCAACCGGCCGGACGGGCGAGCGGCGGAGGCCGGACCGCCGGAGGGCTGAGGGCGCGGGCGAGTGGCGGAGGGCGGAGGCCGGGGGGCGCAGGCGACGGGGCGGGCGGCCGGGCGGCCGGGCGGACTGGGTCGGGCGGCGGCGGCGGACTCACCTGCCTGGCTGCCTGCGCGTGCGTGGCTGCTGCCTGCTGCTCGCTAGGTCGATTGCGAACTGGGCATCGGGCGAGTTGGAGTCCTGTGTGAGTGTGTTGGGCTGGGCCCTGGCTGTTAGTTGGGCTAAGCCCCGGGCCCAATTCAAAAACATACCTAGGTAATAACTAAAAAAAAAGCCACGCCCCGGGCCTGGGCCCTGGGGGCCTGGGGCCCAGATCCGCCCCTGTCCACCGCTGTGTCTGTATTCAGCTTGACAACCCCTACAGCAGGTGGCCGCCACACAGCCCGCTTGGGTACTGCATCATTTTCCTTGCCTGGAACAGCAAGGGCTCTGATCATCTCCTGAACCAGTTCCATTGAGCGCATGGGCTGGTACTGCACCTCGCCATGCGAGTATTTATTCCTACTATTCCATACTGCCCACATCACTGTTATTGCAATTGCTGCTTTGTCTCTAGACAAAAACTGAGGATCTAGCAAGTCTCTAGTCCAAGTTCCCGGGAACAGCCGCGGTAATGTGATACCAAAAAATTTCTCCGCCTCTGCCCAGTATGTTGTAGCATGGACACACTGTACCAAAGAATGTAACAGCGTCTCCTCCTCGTGCCCACACAACAAGCATATAGCATCTTCATTTACATGCCTCCTCTGTAATTCTGCGTTGGCTGGTAGAAAGCCTTTCAGAACCCGCCACCAGAAAACACGTATTTTAGGTTGCACTCTGAGCTTCCATAACGACCCCAACTCTCTTCACCGCCCGATGAACTGCCCGGAACGCCCTGAGAATTTTGTTGTCGTTCCTTAAGTTCTCTATATACGCTGAGCGAATCGCAAACGCTCCTGATCTGTCCCAGGCCCACGCCCAATAATCCCCTTGTGTCGACCTCGGTCTTGGGATATTCAGTATCGCGGACTGGTGCTAAGAACAAGCTCCTCACCAGACCAGAATTCCAATTACCTGTATGCTCATCTATCAGATCCGCAACCAGCTGGACAGGTTCGTCTGATAATCTGCAAATAGGTTTCATAGTATTCGTGCCACTTATCCACTAATCATGCCAAACTAGATCGGGTTCGCGCCCTGGCGCGAGGGTACCGGTCTCAACGTTTTACCGAAGCATGTAACAACATGTAAGTAAGAACCTAAGTATAGCATTTGTACTTATACATGATAATAATTAAGTAAAGAAGCATTCAATTGCGACAGAAGTAAAACACAATGGATCTCAAGATCAACATCAAATTAGAAGACATGATCAAGCTCGGTGCGTTCATCCGACCACAAAAGACGGGCATTGAACACGCAGTTCGGTACTAAAAGCAAGAACACATAAGAAGAGTCAACTATGAAGCCATAATCGCTAAGCATACTAAGAAGTGGCGTAATTCATCTGCCTTATCGATTTTACTTCACAGTGACCGCCTCACACGAAACTGATACAAACAAATTGGGAGATACATAGAGCACATTGAGTTCTCCACCCAAGCATCTTGAAAGTGCAATATATGTACGGCAAGACGAAATCAACTTGATAGGCATAAGATCAGCTGTGAATTTGAAGAGGCGCCATCTAATAGCACGACCTTTGAAGAGGATACTGACTTCTAAGACATGGCAGCAGAGCCCCCATTTTTCTCCTTATTGTTATACTTGGTTACATTCATGATGTAACTTTTTTCATAGGAAATAAAGAAATATTGAATGCGACACTACGGTCTATCACAGGACAAACCTTATATGACTCAAAATTCACATTCCACGAAGTAATTTCAAGCGCCACATCATTCCATATGCAGCTGGTAGTAATTGTTATAGTAGATCAGACCAGAGTAAATACCATTTCCAGATATGGAGCTTAATGGACTTGTTGCCGATGGGCACCATCCTGTCTTCCGACTCGAAGACCTTTATGAGTTAGTGCCAGGCTGCGATGAACTGCAGTAGCAGGCATGACTTGTCATTTGCCAGAAGCTTCATAGCCATCTAATTTCACCATAGATGTCCCCAAACCCGAGAGCGCCCAGAAGCTGCATGGAACCATTCATTTCCAGAATGTGTGACAAAGATTTACAATATACTCAGCAAACAAGTTCAAGCTTAACTAAGGTTCTGCCTTCAGATTAGCATTTTCAATATATTTGTGAATAAATTAGAACAGGACATTATAATGAATACAACAGACTCATGCAAAAAGAGGGAGAAGGGAGAACCTATAAGCTGAAATATGTATAATGAAATGCTAAAAATCAAAGAATTGATAAAAATGATCAGATGCTTTGGCCTGGACGGGTTTCTGAAACAATACAGAAAACACTCTATCTAGGAAAATTGATACTACAGAATCAAGGAAAATTGGCACTACAGAATCTATAAAATCATTTCAATGAAAATAAAAAACTGCTACAGGCATCAAATTATCATCGCATTGGCATCTCACAAAGACATGGCATCTCAGCTTTTAGTCTACAAGGAAATCAAGATTGAGACCTGTAGGTCATCAATAGTCACTTCAACAAATCTCTTCATGGAAGCCATCGTCCTTCTCTTTGGTGTGGCGGAGGTTGTGCCTCTCCTGCTGAGAACCAAGTGGCAGAAGCTTAAGTTGGGAACAACAGTGTCAAGAGCACAGCAACGGTAAGAGAAACGAGGAAGGAGAAGGTGCAGGAGAGAGCCGAGTCGACGTCGCCAGGACGTACCTCGAGGATGACGCTGCCAAGCTTTTAAATCTAGGCCGATACGACCGATATATAGGCCGATATATCACTTTTGGGGCTCTACCGATATAAACATAACATATCATTTGGTAAATATCATTTTCCAACATATCATCCGATATGGATCGAAATATCGACTGATATGTCCGATATCTAGTCCGATATGTCCACCGATATAGAACGATACGTAGATGACAACAATTTTTTATTAGAAAGCAATGAAATAACATTATGCATTTACAACTTCATTATATATTATCAAAGTCATGCACAATGTTTTGTACAAATGCATACATATCGTATTGTTTTTAATCATAGAGTAAGGATTTTGTGAGTCCTTCCTTATTAGTTTCTTTATCAACAAGTTACTAAACTAGGAATCTAAAAGTGTTATGTTAAAGCATTGAGATCATACATTTTCTTTTACTAAAAGTAAATGTTTTGAACAAGAATAATGAAAAAAACTAGACTTGGTTTCTCCGATATATCTATATATCGCCCGGTATCCGATATCCGATATGTCGAAGACAAACCGATACGAACCCGATATCCGATATTTTGATACTTGGACGCTGCTATACGACGTCCTCCATGACGACGAAACCATGCAGAGGGCAGCTGCCTGCTCGCCGGCGGACTCCATGGTGAACCAAAGCACAGCACCGTGTCAGAGGCGAGTACATTATCATTCACTCCACCCATTGCGCCGCTGGCGCATAAGATGAACAAAGGCCATGTATTATTTGACAAATAATTACCATACATTTGTATTAATAAGTAAGGGGAAGTAGTTAGGCAGGTACAATTAAACCTTCCTTGGGGACTGGCTCGAGACCCCCGGTCTGAACTTCAGGGTCTGAATCTGTATCCATCTCTTTTTCTTTCAAAGTGAACTGCTGAAAGAAAAAGTAGAAGGTTGTTAGAAGTTTCCTCTAGAGCTGGTCTGGCAATTCTGGTAATTTAGCTGGACAAAAGAGGAGATCACAAAATAGGTGATCATGTATTGGTACGTCTGTTTGGATCCTAAGGCTTATGTTTAATAAAAACTGAAACATGAGCACCACATCTAGTCTTGCTACTTGCTCCCATACTGAAAACTAAACATATTAGAAATGATTCCAGTACAAATATATAACGAAAATAAGGCGAAAGGCTCACGACATAGGCATGAAACAGCAGAAAAAATACTCCTGATTAGAATAGAAGCACATATAATCTTCAAAACTAATATAATTGAATAAATGTTCTGCCTTTGATGCTTATATATCAAGTATATTATTAGCAGGTTATAAATTGTAGTTCATTACCTATCTAGAAGCACTGAGGACTAAAAAATGATATACATCATGTCCATTCTCGACCTCTATACATGTAGAGGTATATTCAATGCATACCACTTAATGCTAATAAAACCAAGTCTAAATGAAACATAATGTGTATGCTTTTGTTAAGAAGAAAATTGATGTTTGAGGCTACTACATGCAAATACCATGCCGGGGAATTATTACCTATGGTACAGAGGAGTAATAGTCATGACCAATGATCCCCTTCATCAACAAAACCTAGAGCAAAGTCTAAAAATAGCAAGTGTTGACAATATTGCAGTAATATAATGTAAATCCCATTATCCTACTATTATTACATACCCTGGATAGCATGGTATCCTTCAACTTTCAGGCTGCAGTTTTGTAACTAATTCTAGCATTTAGACGACAAGTAAACTAAATGCAAACATAGGAAAAGAGAACACTATCGAACCTAAATTCATCTAATGAAAGAAAGATATAAAATCTGAGATATGGTAATAAAGAGTTACAGTGGGTGTGCACATTAAGTGCAGTGACACACTAACACGTGACCGTTAGAAAATTCAGAGAAAGGGAGTCTAGCAATATGCAAATAAATTATTTGTGATGCCTACATTTTTGTTAGTTCCTATTTTTTTCTGATTACAAATCCTTGCATGATCTACCAATTTCAACCGAATAGTGAACACTAAATTGTGTTTTCGCTAACCTGTTACATGGGGTTCTGAATCTAGATTTCCTACAATGCATCATTATGTTTGGAACTCAACCTTGACTCTATTCAAGCACGATTGGCAAGATTGAGGTAAACAAAAATGGCATCAAAGACATCATAGACCTCACTTCACAATAAAACAACTGCATATCTGGTGGATTATCAGTGAGATCCAAATCCAATATAATGCTTCCAAGCTCCATATCTCTACTTTGCAGATATCAAGTGGGGAAAAAAATCAGAAATGACACAATTTTCTCCCTATCAGCACGTCGCAAGGAATTTATGTTATAGAGCAGGCAACAAAATGACTTGCCACCTCATACAAACAGGAAGAGGTAATCATTTCATTCATAAATTTTTAGGGCACAATAGTAAAAAAAACATGGCAAGGCAAGTATTGCATAGCAAATATTGGAGCAGAAAGTTCCTACTTGAGCTAGATGATATCAGATATAACCTTTCATCTCAATGTGAATATTGATCGAAGATCTATTATTTAGTTATGTCACATGCATAATGAGATACAAAAAGATCATGTAGTATACAAAAAAGGGAGTGTCGCAACAACGGAAAGAAACGCTAAAAGGGAACACAGAGCAGAAAACCAACCCAAAATGCAAGCAAGCATTTTTAAAAGGGAACATAGAGCAGCATGAGCATGAGGCATAGAAAAATGGAGTCACCTTAAGATCAAGAATCAATGGCCCTCTCTCAGTTCAAATCAGAAGGAAAGAACCACTATTATTGATTAGAGATTTTCTTAATTAGGCAAAGCACTACAACACTGGATCCTAAGCTACAGTTGAGGCATACAAAACTATAAGTGTCTGTTCTTTTCATATATAAACAACCCTTAGTATCTCAACCAGAACCAAAGCAAAACAAAAAACATGGTTAAGTAACCAGCAAAGGAAGAATGAACCTTTTGGAATTTTAAAGTAGCAAGACATGAAAAATTCTTTTTTGCCTTCAATATTACACACATTAGGGGAGGTAGCTGCAGTTTTATTGCATAGTGGGCTCAGATTTGCCTTTCCTCGATCATATAACCTACCCCCATCATCTCTTATCACCAGATCGATCTGTTTATACAGTAGAGCTGCCCTGGTTATCACTCAACAAGAATGACCATCCAAGGACAACAACAAGTATCACAGGATCAAAAAGGATTCTAGAGACAAGAGGGAGGATCCAACTTGATACCCACTAGTGCCTCGATTGCTCAAAGGCACACTAACTCCAGCCAAGGTAATCATCATCGCCCTAGCACGAACACCACTTGAGCATAAATAAGCAACACCTTTAAATACAAATAAAAATGGTTCAGGGTTCATTGCATAGCCGCCACGGACGCCATCACCGGCGCCGCTGATATGCCGCCCTCCTCCGTGGCCGTTGCCGCCGCCGTCGTGGTTGGTGGGAGCCACCTGCGTGGGAGGGAGGGAGACAGCTGCAGGAGCGAGTGAGAGAGGAGGCGGAGGCTAGGTCTCCCACGGCAGCGGCCCCCTTTATACCCCCCCAAGCGAAATGACCGAAATGCCCTGGTGGGGGCACGGTATTTACAATTTGTTGCCATTGGAATTTTATCCGACGACCCAGGTCGATCGGGGTCAAAATCAGATGGCTCACGGCGATCAGGCACGAGATCGGACGGCCAGTATTGCGAGGAGATTCTGATCGGACGGCCAGAATACCCAAATCGCTGAGGAGCGAGGGATTCTGATCGGTCTCGTTTTTCTGGATTCAGGGTTCATTGCATAGCGGGCTCAGATTCACCTTTCCTCGATCATATAACCTACCCCCGTCATCTCTTATCACCAGATCAATATGTTCATACAATGGAGCTGCCCTGGTTATCACTCAACAAGAATGACCATCCAAGGACAACAACAAGTATCACAGGATCAAATAGGATTCTAGAGACAAGAGGGAGGATCCAACCTGATACACACAGGTACCACGATTGCTCAAAGGCACACTTATTTCAGCCACGATTAATCATCATCGCCCTAGCACGAACGCCACTGATCAATCTAGCAAATCCAGGAGCATAGCTATAGGACCAGGGCATCCACATGTAAACCAGAGCATCACATGAGCTCCTATGATAGCAACTAAACATGAACAACAGCCTGCAAACCCTAAAATGGCATGGATCCACAACTACAGAGCTCAAGTAGGAAGCGATGCATGAGTAGGGCATAGAGCATCAACCAGACGAGCACCACATCAATATAGCCATGGCAATGTCCCATACAGTAGCCGAAGCAGAGGAGTGGGAGGAAGATGGACCTCACCGAGGGAGGTTGTAGCCGAGGCAGTACTCAGTGCGCGCCAGGGTTGCGCCTGAACACCGTCCAACCGGCAAGGAACCGCATCGGAGTTGCGCCTTGCACCGTCCCGCCGACGAGCACGAATGCATCAAACAACCTGTGTAAAAAAGGCATCGTTGTTTATCAGAAACAATTATTTAGGAATTAATATTTAACAGAAATGCATTTTGTAGCACAAAGATATACACAGGAAAAATACATGAGCAGATCCTTCTATCAAAGGTCACAGAAAACAACAATATGAAATCAACATGTTAGTTAGAAAATGTTTTGGTAGAACATATTCAAAACATCCATGTGCAGTAAAAAAGGAACTTGACCTTGCTACAATCATCTCTGAACCTGACACTACAGTCTAAACCAGGGAAAATGAATAACAATGCAGCTTTCTAGTCCTGACTGCTTTTCTTGTGAGCAAATGCATAATAATTTAGACTCAGGTGGAACTATACAGAACAAAAACAAAATGGCTCCAATGAAGCAAGTATTAACCAAATAAACATATAAAGAGTTAGATAAACAACTGAATGCCACCAAGGCGTATAAATTTAAGAGGATGCCAGATATGCAATAACCCACCCGCACTGGAGGTCAGCGAAAAATCTATTTATACAATCATGTAAGCATCATAGCACTCCTAAACAAACCCACTCATATTTTCCATTTCCTCTTCTAAATCATGTCGGGTCAAAACAGATATACAACTAGAAGCAAAGACTGAATAAAAGGGAACAAACCTTGAGGCTGAACCCACTTGAGTGGTCCGATAAGGAGCAAATAATCAAAAACATCTAAACTGGCATCAGAGTGGTCCGATAAGGCCCAAATCCTCAGGCTCGGCGGTAGCATCCAGATTGGTGAGGCATCACTAATCTAGCTCCAAAACCAAGAATCTAGCATCCAAATGAACCAAATATTAACACGTAAATAACTCTGGATGACACATGGCCTGAACTTGCTAGAGAAAGATCGACAGTAGTACTGCCTAGTTTCCTAATTCATAAGAATTGAGCATATACCTTTGTCTAAGCGAGAGTTATTGCCAAACATGATGTCTTCACCTCTCAATTGATCGCAATCAATGATATATAGGGAACACTGATGACCTGGTTATAAAAATGAAACATGATTTATCAGAAAGAGCAAGCCTTGCTTTAACTCTCAAATCTTTTGCACAAACATATTAGAACATGATAGTACTGAAATTTCAAATAAGCAGAGCCATCGTTTGCATCTTTCAAGTACCTATCAATATGAAAGCTTATTGTTTTGTACAGATTGCAAATCTTGCAGCACCAGTTTCCCAACGCTGCCACATAACCCGAAGATTGTTGAACCATTGAGGATGTAGAGATGAATTGGATATTATCTGAAAGACTCCCATCAAAACATCTGTAAGAATATTAAAACTGAAATGCATCCCTTTCGCTATTCTCCCATATTCAACAAAATGAAAATCTACAGCAGTAACTAAAACAATATAGTCCTTGAAATGCATCCCTTTCGCTGGTCTCCCATCGATTCATTGGTCCTTGCTAACAAGGCAGCAACAAAAGCCCTTTTTTTCGAACCTAGTCAAACCACCGATCCAAAAGATCCCAATATTTGGAACCTACCTAAACCCTTCTCTCTCCCATCGATTCCAAGCAAGGTAGCACAAAAGGCCCCAAAAAAGTGGCCATCTTTGGAACCTAGCCAGACCATCGAGCCAACAAATTCCTAATACTTGGAATCTAGCCAATCCAGAGAGCACAAAAGGCCACTTGGAATCTAGTCTTTGGAATATAGCCCGAATCCAACAGGATCTCTAGGCAGAGAAGACAAAAAAGCTACAAGCCCATGCTACAAACAAACAAGAACAGAGAAAGGAGAGAGATAAGGGGTCGACCTGCAGTTCCCTGGACGAAGACAAACCCTAGCCTCTCACCACTTCTGCTGCTTCTTGCCCGTCGCCGCCTTGGGAGCCAACTTCATCTTCCCGAATGCGGTGCCCTTGAGCGGGCTCCTGATGGCCGTGGCCTCCTCGTCGGCCTCGGGCGCGGCCTAGGCGGAGGCCGTGCGATCCAGCTCTGACGGCTGAGTGCATCCTGCAGACGACGTTGGGGGAGGATGGTGCACGGGGACGGGCGGGAGTGGGAGGCGAATGGTGGACGGGGCAGCGAGCGCGACGAGGGAGCGCTGCCGGCGGCGACGAAGAGGGCGGGGCGGGGGCATGGGCGGGACTGCGCGAGGCGGCGAGCTGGGCGACGACCGAGGGCGTCGAGCTGGGCGGCGCCATGGGTCGGGTTCTGGGGGAGGATTCAGATCGGGGGGAGGGACGGGAGGAGAGGAGGACGAGAGTGCGACGGCGGCTGCTAGGGTTGGGAGGGGATCGGGGAAGAGATGAGAGTGGGCGTGTGGGGGAGGAGGTGCGGGAGGAGGAGGCGGCTAGGTCTCCCACGGCAGCGGCCCCCTTTATACCCCCCGTAAGCGAAATGACCGAAATGCCCTGGTGGGGGCACGGTATTTACAATTTGTTGCCATTGGAATTTTATCCGACGGCCCAGGTCGATCGGGGTCAAAATCGGATGGCTCACGGCGATCACGCACGAGATCGGACAGCCGGTATCGCGAGGAGATTTCGATCGGACGGCTGAAATGCCCAAATCGCTGAGGAGCCACGGGTTTGGCCGCGTCTCGTTTTTCTGGATTTCTGTAGATCTTTCATCCACCACACGCCGAATCAGACCCTGTTTAAGGGCCTCTCTCCCTTGTATGATGGCTCGCCAGGTGGTAGATGAGTTTGCCGGGCACCCGGCTTGTAAAATATCTCCTTCCGGGTAGTATCTCCCTTTAAGAACCCTGGCGCAAAGGCTATCTTGATTAACCAGCAGGCTCCAAGCTTGTTTTGCAAGCATTGCATCATTAAACAGCTCCAGGTCTCTGAAATCTAGTCCTCCCTTAGACTTCGGAATAGCCATCTTCGACCAAGATTCCCAGTGCATTTTTTTCTTATCTGAGTGACCCAGCCCACCAATACTTAGACATGACTGTCGTGACTTTTTTGCATTTACCTAATAACTGGATTTAAGCAAGCGGACTGGTACATCCACGTACCGCTCCTGCAGCTTGTCTAGGACTTTTTTTCCTAACTGTTATATTTTTACAGCATAGGACTTTAGGAAATTTTTATTTTTATTATTATATTTCTATGTACTTCCTGTTCCTCCTAAATTATTATATTTTAAAACATGCGAATACAGGGCAATTTTCTTTCTTTTTGCGGGAGGGCAATTTCAAATTACTCGTATTATATTTCCCGCAAAAAATATATTTCAAAAATCATCAGCATTATGCACAATTAATATCGCGGATGGCACCGAGGGCCCTCGTCTGATGTATCTTTATTGTGTCTTAGCATTATTCATTTACATTATCTTTGAAATCTTTGGCATCCCTAGCGATTTGTACAGCGGATAAAACCAAGGGTTGTAGTATGTTTCTTTACTATATCTTAGCGTTGTTTTCTAATATGTATTGCTTAATCTTTGATATTCCGAGTGGCTTGTCTAATACTTTCTTATTTTAATTATTATATTCCTTAATTATTATAATTTTAATTATGGGAACTTGGTTTTTTTATTACATTTCTAAGTTCTTTATTTTTTTCTTAGTTGTTATATTTTTAAAACATGGGAATTCAAGGAAATGTTCAATTATTATATTTTGACAATCATGATAGCATTATTCTTTTATACTATATATTAGATGACCAACTGCAGCCCGGAAGTTAAGTGAACTATTAAGATTTTTTTCCTCAACTGTTTGCAAATGATTATGTTCATACTACGTTTTTATTTGTCTTGACAATGATCATTGCCCATAATTTTTCTTCGGCGATTTGTTTTTGATGACATGAAGCTTTGTTCGTGATGATTTTTTTTTTCAACTGTCAGCAACAGCGTAAAGACCAACTACAACGAGAAGTTTTTTTTCTAAACATACTACAACCAGAAGTTAAGCAAATACTGAACGACACGTATAGCAGACACTCCTTCAATAAATCATCCCAAAAGGTGATTGAGAAGGTGAATTGATTGTGCCTTTTTATTCTTTCATGCTCCAGCCGGGTTAATAGAAAACCCAAACGCATATCCCACGGGAAATGTCCTGAAACATTCGAACCGAGAACCCCACCAGGGAACACATGAGCAGAAGGAAACCAAACGAACCGACCAGACGGTCAAGCAAAGAGTGCGACGCCAACGAGCACGTAAAGCATATACGTTTGTCAGCCAGACAGCAGGGGTAAAAGGCCGGGAGAGATGGCAGAACACGCCATCCGGCCAGCCACTGTGGTCCAACATTGGACAACACAATAGGTGATACGTTCAGCTGCAAGGGTCTTAAGGTCCGGACAAGGGTCAAAAAACGCACCCAGATGCCAAAACACGCCTTCCAATCAAGGGGACGCAGCGGCGAGAAGACACGACATGGTCTGACAAGACGCCTAACAGAGCACAAGCAAAATAAGCCCAACGTTCACATTTTGTTTCTACCAATGATCATTCGAAGGAGTGCAAAGTCAAACTGCAACTAAAAGGGTAAGGAAGATATATGAAACAATATCCGACGAATGCATTGAGACATGGTCCATACATATACAAAGGGCGTCTTAGGTCCCTTGCATAAGAGCATCTCTAGCAGACCCCGCATCTCGCCGACCCCCAAAACGCGTTTGCAGTTCGCGGAAAAACGGCTTTGCGGGCCGGCGCGGACGGCCGTAGATGCAGACCCCGCAAAATGGACCCGTATAAAAGGATATTCCCAGAATATACTCTTTTACGGGCCAGCTTTGCAGGGTCTGCTCTTGCGCCGCTGCCGCCGGTCCGCAAATATCAATACCAGACCACAAAAATAAACAATCATCCACACTACAAAATAATTTAGAAAAAATATCAATACCAACACAATACAATAATCATCCACATTACAAATAATTATTCAAATCACCGAAGCAAACTAAATGATGCAATATGCAACTTGTCCCGAATACAAATAACACATGAATTAAATGAAAATGAATAGAAAAATGAGTTTGTTACTGTCCAACCCTTTGCCAATGGTGTTCAATGAGATCCTCCTGAAACTGAAAGTGGGTGTTTGCATTTTCAATCTCCTTGTATGTCTGAAGAAAAGCTCTAATGCGGTTAGGGTCTCTAGCTACTTTGACACGGCTACCCACATTATCGTAGAAGAACTCCAAGTTCATGCCTCTCTCATCTTCAAGAATCATATTGTGAAAGATAACATAGCATGTCATGATGTTTTTCAAGGTCCGCTTGTCCCAAAAATGAGCAGGACCACAAACAATGACAAACCTAGATTGCAAAACCCCGAATGCTCTTTCAATGTCTTCTCGGGCTGCCTCTTGCACCCTTGCGAATTCACATTGTTTTCTAGTTTTGGGTTCTTTGATGCTCTTGACAAATGTGCACCAAGGAGGATATATACCATCTGCAAGATAGTACCCTTTTGTGTATTCATGCCCATTGATAGTGTAGTTGCAAGTAGGAGCATCACCACTAGCAAGCTTAGCAAACAAAGGAGACAGTTGCAACACATTGATATCATTGAGAGTGCCCGGCATACCAAAAAAGCAATGCCAAATCTATAAATCCTCGGATGCTACGGCCTCTAGCACAATTGTTGCATCACGAGACTTGCCACAATACATTCCCTGCCATGCCTTCGGGAATTTTTTTCAAGTCCAATGCATACAATCAATGCTACCTAGCATGCCAGGCCAACCTCTCCTCTCATTAAATGCCATCAATTTTTTTGTGTCATCCTCGTTGGGTGCCCGAAGATATTCAGGACCAAAGACACGGATGATCACTTTGGCAAACCTACGCATTGACTCAATTGTGGTATCTTCACCAATGCGAAGGTACTCATCGGCATAGTTAGCCAGAACGCCATATGCAATCACCCGCATAGCTGCCGAGCTTTTATGATATGCACTAAATCCCTTCGAGCCCGCGACATATCTTCTTTGAGTAAAATACCGACAATTTGCCTCGCAAGCTTGAACAATATTTATAAAGAGGGATCGGCGCATTCGGTACCTTCTCCGGAAGAGGTGTGGTGGATATGTTGGATTCTCCGCGAAGTAGTCTTGCATCAACATCTCGTTCTCGAGATGGCGATTTCGAGGAATGCAAAGACGCCCGACGGTCGATCCTCGCCGCCTCCTTCGGTTCTCGTCTTCTTGCTCCTTCACGGCAAGAGCCATCACCAACGTCTGCTGCCGATAGTTTGCAAGCAGCATCTCAACATCCGAGTCGTCCAAATCGGACGAATCGTCGAGCAAAAACTTCTCGCACGGGCTCAATTCCATCTACATGAACAAAAATCGCATGCCGCGTCAACCAACTATGCATAGCGCTCGGCACAAAGCACAAGCAAACACTCACCGGCGGCTCATGGGGCGGGTGATCCTGAGCGGCGACTAGGGGTGGCTCGGGGATGGTCGATCCCCGGCGGCGACGACGACCAGGGGCGACTCGTCTCACCGGATCCGGGAGGGGGGAGGGCGGTGCAGCGTATCGGAGGTGGAGGGTGGGGGACGCCCCCGCGGCGCGATTCCGCCCGCAGATTTGGCCAGAATCGCCGGCGGCGGACGGGCGGAACCAATGGCGGGCAGCGGTGGAAGGAGGTGGGGAAAGGGTGCGGGCTAAAGTGTCCCTCCTGCCAACCGCTTCCCTGCGATACGGGGCACCGTAGGGGCGAGGCGGAAACGTGCGTATTCGTGGGTTGGGGCCGAGATTTTGCCGCGCCCCTCAAAAATTTTTACGAGCCGGACGCGTTTGTGGGGTCTGTTCGGGCGGGATTTTCCGCGGTGACCCACATTTTGGCGGTTATTTTGCGGGTCGGAGCTTTTTACGGGGTCTGCTAGAGTTGCTCAAAGGGTCATACACATCTGCATAATCACAAAAACAATCTCATGGCCAACACGTGCAATACTGATGATACGAAGATGATTGATACTTCTCCGTCGTATCTACTTTTCAAACACTTTTGCTCTTATTTTGGACTCTATTTTGCATGATTTGAATGAAACTAATCTGGAGTGACACTGTTTTCAGCAGAACTACCATGGTGTTGTTTTTGTGCAGAAATAAAAGTTGTCAGAATTGGACAAAACTTTTAGGAGATTTTTTATGGAATAAAAAAAATACTAGAGCGAAGACCCACACGAGGGGAGGCACCAGTGGCCCACAAGCGACCTGGGCGCGCCCTGGTGCCTTGTGGGGGCCCACGTGGCTCCACTGACCCTAATCTCAAGTCTATAAATTCCTATTTCCCGAGAAAAGAATAGAAGAAGAAGTTGATGGGGACATGGACTAAGGGTAGGGTAACATGCCTGACCTACAAACCCTAACCTAGGACACCATACACCCTATACTGGGCCTAGGCCAAGCCAACATTCAGATGCTCTGCAGCCAGATAATCCACTCGGAGGGTATTGATCACTCGAAGTATACTAATCACTCGTAGAATCCCACTCGAACAGTCTCCTTCACTCGGCCAAACCTATCAAGAATCGAATGAAGAAGACCAGAGGTCTCCTTAGAACCGCAACGGTCAGAACATGCGTCCACCCTTATCAAGTATAATTATTACGCCCGTTACCAGTAACGGCCGTCCTTAACCCCCCTTTAAACCCTTGGTAACGGCAGCATTCATGGGGCGAGGCACACTCTATATAAGCCTCCCCTCTACTCCGTGACGGGGGTTCGCAATCCTTTGTAATCCATACACTCAAGTCAATCCAGCTCCCAAGCACCGAGACGTAGGCCTATTACCTCCACCACGACGAACCTGAACTCGAAATTCAAGTGCAACAATTGTAGTTAGGCTCTGCCCTCTAATTCGTACCCCTATACACTATTGTCAGACTTACACCCACGACAGTTGGCACCCACCACGGGGCAGGCGTCTAGTGATAACCCACAAGTATAGGGGATCGCAACAGTTTTCGAGGGTAGAGTATTCAACCCAAATTTATAGATTCGACAAAGGGGGAGCCAAAGAATATTCTCAAGTATTAGCAGCTGAGTTGTCAATTCAACCACACCTGAAAGACTTAATATCTACAGCAAAGTATTTAGTAGCAAAGTAATATGGAAGTAACGATAACGGTGGCAAAAGTAATAGTAGAAGTTTTGTAGTGATTGTAATAGCGGCAATGACAAAATAACTTAGTAAACATCAATATGTGAAAAGCTCGTAGGCAACGAATTAGTGATGGATAATTATGTCGGATGGCATTCATCATGCAACAGTTATAACCTAGGGCGACACTGAACTAGCTCCAATTCATCAATATAATGTAGGCATGTATTCCGTATATAGTCATACGTGCTTATGGAAAAGAACTTGCATGCCATCTTTTGTCCTACCCTCCCGTGGCAGCGGGGTCCTAATGGAAACTAAGGGATATTAAGGCCTCCTTTTAATAGAGAACCGGACCAAAGCATTAGCACTTACTGAATACATGAACTCCTCAAACTACGGTAATCAGCGGAAAGAATCCCAATTATTGTCACCTTGGGGTATGCGGATCATAAATCATAATAGGTGTCTACATCTTGCAAGATAGGATCAAGAACACAAATATATTCATGAAAACATAATAGGTTCAGATCTGAAATCATGGCACTCGGCCGTAGTGACAAGCATTAAGCATAGCAAAGTCGTAGCAACATCAATCTCAGAACATAGTGGATACTAGGGATCAAACCCTAACAGAACTAACTCGATTACATGATAAATCTCATCCAACCCATCACCGTCCATCAAGCCTACGATGGAATTACTCACGCACGGCGGTGAGCATCATGAAATTGGTGATGGAGAAAGGTTGGTGCTGATGATGACGACGAATCCCCCTCTCTGGAGCCCCAAACGGACTCCAGATCAGCCCTCCCGATGAAGAACAGGAGGCGGCGGAGGCTCTGTATCGTAAAACGCGATGAACCCTTCTCTCTAATTTTTTCCTCCCTGGATAGGGTTATATAGAGTTGGAGTTGAGGTCGGAGGAGCTCCAGGGGGCCCACAAGCCTGCAGGGCGCGCCCCCCGGGGGGGGGGGGGGCGCCCCCAGGGCTTGTGGCCTCTGGGTGGCCCCCCTCTGGATAATTCTTGCGCCAGTATTATTTATATATTCCAAAAATATTCTCCGTAAATTTTCAAGTCATTCCGAGAACTTTTATTTCTGCACAAAGATAACACCAAGGCAATTCTGCTGAAAACATCGTCAGTCCGGGTTAGTTCCATTCAAATCATGCAAATTAGAGTCCAAAACAAGGGAAAAAGAGTTTGGAAAAGTAGATACGATGGAGACATATCAACTCCCCCAAGCTTAACCCATTGCTTGTCCTCAAGCAATTCAGTTGATAAACTGAATGTGATAACGAAAAACTTTTACAAACTGTGTTTGACCTTGTTGTTGCAAATATGTATAGCCAGTATTCAGGTTTTCAATAAATATTATGAACTAACTATATTCACAATAACATTTAGGTCTCACATTTACTCATATCAATGGCATAATCAACTAGCGAGCAATAATAATAAATCTCGGATGACAACACTTTCTCAAAACAATCATGATATGATATGAAAAAATGGTATCTCGCTAGCCCTTTCTGAGACCGCAAAACATAAATGCAGAGCACCCCTGAAGATCAAGGACTGACAAGACATTATAATTCATGGCAAAAGATATTCATTCACACTCATACTGTAGCGACCAGACCTCAAATGGTCTGTGCTGCTGTGCACCAGTGTTATCCCTGGATCAGTAATGCTGACACGCACAGTACAAATGGAGGATTTATAACAGAGTAGCAATCACACACTTATTACATCGAATATCTCCAAAGAGAATAAGTATGATAAATATGGCTTAAGGCCATCTAAAAACGATAACAGCGGAAGACTTGGAAGATAAGTGAGTCCATCAACTCCAGCGGCATCACTGAGTATAAGACCACGACCTAAAGCACCTTACTCGTCGTCTGAAAAGTCTGCAACATGAAACGTTGCAGCCCGAAAACGGGTCAGCACATGGAATATGCTGGCAAAATAACACATAGAGAATAATGAACATGATAATGCTATACTACATGCAAATATGGCTGGTGGAAAGCTCTATGGTTAAAGTTTTTGCGAAAAGCCAATTTTTCCCTACTACAACGGAATAAATTTTATTTAACTATCATGGTGGTTGTTGAACATTGAGATGGTTGACAGCATCTCAATCCCAATTAAGTGTCATCATTAACCCAGCAAAATTAATTAAAAGTAACATGGTGATGAGATTCACATGATAATCCAAGTACTAGATACTCAAGTTGTCCATAACCGGGGACACGGCTAACCATGATTAGTTTGTACACTCTGCAGAGGTTTGCGCACTTTTCCCCACAAGACTCGATCTCCTCCGTTGGATTACTCGCACTACATGGTGTTTGAGTAACGGATGACCGAGACACAGTCTTTCAGAAGTGTTTGCACCTTACGTATGGGTAGACAGTTACACCTACTTTCCCCTACATCTGCTAGTCTACCACTGTAAGAGTTCACACAACTTAATCAACTATGCTAGAGCCCATAATAGCTTGTGGCTGCACACGGAAGTTTCTAGCATGAATAATCTTATGATCCCTTTGAGCCTGGGTGGCGGTCCAAAAGAAAAACAGGCAATCCTGGAATACCCAGGTACCTCAATCCACCCAGATGTGAGTTTTAGTTGCCACCTTAAGTAAACCATTAATTAACAATCTCACATCTGTCATGAAAATCTCTCAAACCCAATCCACGTCTACGAGCATAGCATGGCAATATAATAGCAACGTAGAAGTAACTCCCAAGGGTTTGATAAATAAAACAGGTAATAGGTACTACCTCAACTACTTCCCAATACCCACAATTTAATTAGATCCTAATCATGCAATGTTTGAGGATTGATCTAATGCAATAAAAACTGGGTATGGAAAAGGTATGATCAAAGTGTTACTTGCCTTGCTGATGATCCGCGAAACCTAGCGATTCGAAGTAACAGGCGGCGCACTCCGGGGACTCTATCGCAAACAAACAAGCAAACAATAAGTACTCATCTAATGCACAGTTAAAACTCGAATGAAAGATCCAACCAGAAAGTTCAACTTAAGAACTCCGTTTTGCAAAAAGAATCAACTCGAACGAAGCAACGAAAGTCAAACGGTGAAAGAAACAAGCTTCGTTTACTATTCTGGATCTAAGTCAAATTTTACAGTAGCAAAAACTTGTTTGAGTAGGTTAAACGGAAAGAGAATTTTGAGACGAAACTCTAGGCGCTTGAATCGCCTGATTCCGATAAACGAGCGAAAAGTTAAACGAAAACGAAGATCCGATCAGAAATCGAGATCTGAAATAATCGTGAAAAATCCAACGAAAAAGAAAAACTGACGAACGGTTAAAGAACGGACGTTCGTTAACAGAGAAAATCCGACGAACGCGTTCGTTAAAACGAACGGGTCGGTGAACGTTCACTAAATAATAAAACCGAAGAAATAAACCGATCTAGGTTTTTTTTTTAAAAACAAATGGTTTTTTTCTTCAGAAAACCGGCAAACGGCATCGGATCGGTACCTCGTCGGAACGGAACTCCGGCGGGGTCGGCGGGGTCCGGCGGGGCTCGGCGAGGGGCGGCGGCTCGGGGCGGCGGCTCGGGGCGGCTCCGGCGGCGGCGAACGGCGAGCGGGGTGGCGGCGCTGCGGGCTCCCGGTGGCGGCGGCATGGGCGGGGCTCGGGGTGCGGGTACGGGGTGAGGGGGGGGGGTGGCGACGGCTTATAAGAGGGGGGGGGGTCGCCTGCTTGGAGGAGGGGGCAAGGCGGCGACGGCTCCGTCGGAGTCCGAGTTGGACACGGCGGCGGCGGGCGGCGTACGCGCGGAGGAGATGCGGCGGGATGGGCCGGCCGCTCGGCTGGGCCTCGGCCCGGTCGGGCGCGGCGCGTTGCGTTTTTTTAAACATTCCGCCGAAAAATTCATAGAAAAATAAATAAAAATCCAAAAAAGATAAAACAAATTTTCCCCGTCTAGTTAAAATAATTAGAACAGGGTGAACATTTTTTTACACAAAAAAGCAGTTTTGAAAACATGCAATTTTTTTAATGCAATTAAAATTGCAAATAAAATCCAAATAAAATCCAATATATGATTTTAATATTTTTCCTCCAATATTTCAATTGTTTTGGAGAAGTCATATTTTCTCCTCTCATTTATTTTAATTGTGAAATATTTTTCCGGAGAGAAAATAATTAAAACCAAAATCCTCGTTTTATTATTTGATAAAATCAATATGAAAAATCGAGAAAATCCCCAACTCTCTCCGAGGGTCCTTGAGTTGCTTAGGATTTATCGAGGATTTGTCAAAATGCAAGAAAATATGCTATGCAATGATGATCTATGTATAACATTCCAAATTGAAAATTTGGGATGTTACACATACTCAATATCAATTAATAGCAAAGCATACAAATGACAGTGGTGCTCTCTAACTGGTGCTTTTCATAAGAGGATGAAGACTCAAAAATAAAAGTAAATAGATAGGCCCTTTGCAGAGGGAAGCAGGGATTTGCAGAGGTGCCAGAGCTCGAGCTTTTAAAACAGAGATGAAAATAATTTTGAGCGGTATGCTTTCATTGTCAACATAGCAACCAAGAGATCTCACTATCTTCCATGCTAGATACATTATAGGCGGATCCCAAACAGAATGGAAAAGTTTTTTCTCCCCCTCCACCATCAAGCACACTCCACGGCTGATCCGAAACAACGGGTACCGTCCATACCAACAACAATCCTGGGGGAGTTTTGTTTGAAGTTATATTTTGATTTGATTTCGAGCATGGAACCGGGAATCCCGATTACCAGCCACTTTCTCGTGAATGACAAGTGAATAAACACTCATCGTGAGAATAACCCACCTAGCATGGAAGATACTGACAGTCCCAATCGCTACATGAGCGATTCGAGCATACAAAACAGATTATTATTTGAAGGTTTAGAATTTGGCACATGCAAATTTACTTGGAACGGCAGGTAAATACCGCATATAGGTAGGTATGGTGGACTCATATGGAACAACTTTGGGTTTAAGGAAGTGGATGCACAAGCAGTATTCCTGCTTAGTACAAGTGAAGGCTAGCAAAAGATTGAGAAGCGACCAACTAGAGAGCGACAACAGTCATAAACATGCATTGAGATTAACAAACATTGAGTGCAAGCATGAGTAGGATATAAATCACCATGAACACAAATATCGTGGAGGCTATGTTGTTTTTGTTTCAACTACATGCGTGAACATGTGCCAAGTCAAGCCACTTGAATCATTCAAACGAGGATACCATCCTATCATACTACATCACAACCATTTTAAAAGATGTCGGCGCACAAGGTAAATCATTACCAACTCCTAGCTAATTAAGCATGGCTTGAGTAACTATAATCTCTAATTGTCATTGCAAACATGTTCCATTCATAAAGGGATGAATCAAGAACAATGAACTAATCATATTTACAAAAACAAAATAGGTCGAGTTCGTACCAGCTTTTCTCCATCTCCATCATTTCATCATATATCGTCATTATTGCCTTTCACTTGCACGACTGAACAGTGTGGATAATAATAAGAGTGCACGTGCATTGGACTAAGCTGGAATCTGCAAACATTTATTCAAAGGAGAAGACAAGGTAAGATGGGCTCTCAGTTAGATCAACAATAATGCAAATGAGAGCCACTCAACATTTTCATCGTGGTCTTCTCCTTTCAACCCAAAGAAAAGAAAAGGAATTTCAAAGAAACACACTAAAATATTTTCTGAGTTTTTGTTTTTCAGAAGAAAGTAAAACAAGAACGAGAAAAACTATTTACACGGGAAAGCTCTCAACAAGTAAAAGAAGAACGAGAAATCTTTTTGGGTTTTCTTTTAATACTACAACTAAATTACACTAGAGAGAAAATATAAAAAGAAGCGAGAACTAACTTTTTTATTTTCTCAAAGTGTTTCAAACACACAAGAAGAAAGCAAGAAAAATAAACTAGTAAGGATAATACAATGAAAAAGTATGAACAACGATAACTAAAATGAGTGTGTGAACATGAATGTAATGTCGGTGAGAAATACACACTCCCCAAGCTTAGGCTTTAGGCCTAAGTTGTCCTATAACCATGGCTGGAAATAATCCTCTCCTCGATACTCCGGAGGGTCCTAAGGGTTCCACTGGTTGGTGAGCTCCTGGGGCTCCCACTGATAAACAGGCTCCAGGTACGGATCAGGTGATAGTGTTGGCTTAGGGACCGGTGATCGCGTCCGCTCCCAATATGCATAAATGTCTTCGGACATAATGATGTACTTGCCTGAATGAATATCGAACAAAGAAGGTGCAGGCAAAGTAATAATCTGATAGGTACCCTGATTGAACACTACGTTATAGATGAGCCGCTTGTCATCGTCTTTGGTAATGAAATCATGTGCTACCATACTATCATAGTCTAAATACTTAGTGGGTAACAACATTTCTTCCTTTTCATCTAGCCTAATGGGTATCTCAAAATTTAGCAAGGCGGGAGGCATAGATACCTCCAAACATGGGACCCTTCGTGCGGTTTGTGTTTAACCAACGAGCAACAATGGCGCCCAAACTAAAAGTTCTATCACAATGTAAAGCATGACGCAAAATAGCAAGGCTAGGGGCACTAAGGCCTCCACTCTCCCCACGACCAATCAGACATCTCCCCGCAAATAATGAGTAATAGCGTAAAACAGGAAAATGTAAGATAGCCACACTCGCTTCTGACACCCCTCTCTCTTCCCCTACAGTAGTTTATGCAATAAAATCTTCCACGTCTCTATGACGTGGTTCACTGACGCTGCCCTCATAAGGTAATTTCCAAACCTCGCAAAAATCATAAAGCGTCATCTCCTTATGCTCATCATATAAATAAAACTCTACCGTAGGTGGTGACTTCCTAGAATAGAAGTGAAAATTTTGCACAAAGGTGTTAGTGAGCAAAAGGTATTGTTCACACTTATCTTGGAGGAAGGCGGTGAGGCCGGCATTCTCCGCGAAATAATAGAAATCATCATAAATTCCGACCGCTCCCAAGAATGCATCACTTGGCCATTTACATGGCCGAACCTCCGCGGTGCGAGGAAGGTTGTACTTGGGCTTCTTCTTCTCCTCATTTTCATTTTCATTTGAATTCCGGCTTGAAGAACCCCTTAACCATCTCTTCATCCTTTCTTTATTTTTCTCGGAAAATTTCTGAAATTTTTAGTGACTCAAAATAAAAGTGAATAAAACTCAATAAGATTGTTAGCAACCACTCCCACAAGTGTCTAGAGGCTATATCATGCATCAAAAACTACTTTGGGCCATATAAATTTGACATGCAAGCTCAAGAACAAGGTTACCACAACAGCAAAAATTTGCAATATATAAAGCACTAGAACAAAAACTAATTGGACCATTGGAGGAGTCACATACCGGAGAACAATCCCCCAAAACAGTTTTGCGAATGGAGCTTTGAGCTAGGAGATAAAAAATGGCAGCAAAATGAGCTAGAACACGGGTTTGAGCAATGGTGGGATTTTTTCTGGAGGAAGACGAAGTGAATGGGTGCTGGAATAAGTGAGGGGGACCCACGTGGGGCCCACAAGCCACCTAGGCGCGCCCTGTGGGCTTGTGGCCCACTGGTGCTACCCCCTGGTGTGTTCAGTGCCAAAAAATTCAAATATTCTATAAAAAAATCATACTAAATTTTCAGGGCATGTGGAGAACTTTTATTTTCGGGACATTTCTTTATTGCATGAATAATTCAGAAAACAGACGAATAATAGTATTATTTATTTATTCTAAAAAACAGAAAGTAAAAAGTGGGTACAAAAAGTTGTGTTTACTAAATTCATCCATCTCATGCTCATCAAAAGGAATCCATTAACAAGGTTGATCAAGTCTTATTAACAAACTTCTTCCGAATGACATGAAACCGGAGAATCTTTGTATAACACTAGGTTACCTCAATGGGGATATGCATGTCCCGAACAATAAGAATATCATATTTCTTTTTGATAGTAGGAATAGGGAACTCAAAACCTCCAATATCAATAGTTGAGACTCTTCCAATAGAATTGATGCTATTAACTTGAGGTTGTTTCTTCGGAAAGTGTACCGTATGCTCATTACGTTTAACATGAAAAGTGACATTGCCCTTGTTGCAATCAATAACAGCCCCTGCAGTATTCAAAAAAGGTCTACCAAGGATGATCGACATACTGTCATCCTCGGGAATATCAAGAATAACAAAGTCTGTTAAGATAGTAACGTTTGCAACTACGATAGGTACATCCTCACAAATACTGATGGGTATAGCAGTTGATTTATCGGCCATTTGCAAAGAGATTTTAGTTGGTGTCAATTTATTCAAATCAAGTCTATGATATAAAGAGAAAGGCGTAACACTAACACCGACTCCCAAATCACATAAAGCAGTTTTAATATAGTTTCTTTTAATGGAGCATGGTATAGTTGGTATTCCTGGATCTCCTAGTTTCTTTGGTATTCCACCCTTAAAAGTGTAATTAGCAAGCATGGTGGAAATTTCAGCTTCTGGTATCTTTCTTTTATTTGTAACAATTTCTTTCATATACTTAGCATAAGGAGACATTTTCAAAATATCAGTCAAACGCATACGCAAAAAGAAAGGTCTAAGCATTTCAACAAAGCGCTCAAAATCCTCATCATCCTTTTTCTTGGATGGTTTAGGGGGAAAGGGCATGGGTTTCTGAACCCATGGTTCTCTTTCTTTACCGTTTTTTCTAGCAATGAAATCCCTCTTATCATAATGTTTATTCTTAGGTTGTGGGTTATCAAGATCAACAGCAGGTTCAACCTCCACATCATTATCATTACTAGGTTGAGCATCAACATGTACATCATTATTAACATTAGCACTAGGTTCATGTTCATCACCAGATTGTGTTTCAGCATCAGAAATAGAAATATCATTTGGATTCTCAGGTGTGTCTATATCAGGTTCACTAGAAGCATGCGAAGTCCTATCAGTTTTCTTTTTCCTCCTTGAAGGACTAGGTGCATCAATATTAATCCTCTCAGAATCTTGCTCAATTCTCTTAGGATGACCCTCAGGATACAAAGGTTCCTGAGTCATTTTACCACCTCTAGTCATAACCCTAACAACATTATCATTGTTCTTACTATTCAACTCATTCAACAAATCATTCTGAGCTTTGAGAACTTGTTCTACTTGAGTTTTCACCATGGAAGCATGCTTACTAATAATCTTAAGGTCATTAAAGTTCTACACATATAATCACCCAAGCAGTCAAGCATATAAGCATTACGTTTCAATTGTCTACTAACATATGCATTGAAGTTTTCTTGTTTAACAATAAAGTTATCAAATTCATCCAAGCATTGACTAGCAGACTTATTATGAGGAATATCACCTTCATCAAATCTATAGAGAGAATTTACCTCTACTACCTGTGTCGGGTTATCAAGACCATGTATTCCTTCAATAGGTGGTAAATTCTTAACATCTTCAGCTTTAATACCTTTTTATTTCATAGATTTCTTTGCCTCTTGCATATCCTCAGGACTTTCTTCGGAGTTGGGTTAGGAGTTGGTTCAGGAAGAGTCCAATCATTATCATTACTCAATATATTATTCAATAGCACTTCAGCTTGCTCAACAGTTCGTTCCCTGAAAACACAACCAGTACAACTATCTAGGTGGTCCCTAGAAGCATCGGTTAGCTCATTATAAAAGATATCAAGTATTTCATTTTTCTTGAGAGGATGATCAGGCAAATTTTTCCTCATGTGCAAATAGGGTGGCTATGTCATTCAATTTAGTAAGATGTGCCACATAGTTTCAGATTCATAACCATGGAAAGGATCAGATTCAACCAAAGTAATTAACTCAGGATCGACAGAGAATTCACAATCCTTATCAGTAAGAAAGATAGGTGAACTAGCAAACTTAGGATCAGATTGCATTCTAGCATTCAAAGATTTTTCTTTCCACTTGCATAATAATTTCTTAAGATCATCTCTATCCTTACAAGCAAGAAAGTCCCTAGCTACCTCTCCATCCATAACATAACACTCAGGCATAACAGACAATTCATATCTAGGAGAGCTAGGTCTAACAGGTGTTTCAAAATGTTCAGTTTCAATAATTTCATCAGTTTCAGAAATATCATCATCTTCAGCATACTCAATAGTTCTAGCTGTAGCAAGTTGTTCATCAAGAAATTCACCCAATGGTACAGTTTTATTAAGCAAAGTAGTAGCATCATAAGCATCATTCATAGTAGAAGTAGCATCATCAATAACATGCGACATATCGGAATCAATAGCAGGTGGAGGTGTCGCAAGCTTACTCAAAACAGAAGGTGAATCAAGTGCAGATCTAGATGGTAGTTGCTTACCTCACATCGCTCTAGCGGAAAAAAACTTGGTTTTGGTATCTTTCAAATTATTCATAATGATCAACATATATAAATCCCAAGTGACTCAGAGAATAGAACTATGCTCCCCGGCAACAGCGCCAGAAAAAGGTCTTGATAACCCACAAGTATAGGGGATCGCAACAGTTTTGGAGGGTAGAGTATTCAACCCAAATTTATTGATTCTACACAAGGGGAGCCAAAGAATATTCTCAAGTATTAGCAGATGAGTTGTCAATTCAACCATACCTGAAAGACTTAATATCTGCAACAAAGTATTTAGCAGCAAAGTAATATGGAAGTAACGGTAATGGTGGCAAAAGTAACAGTAGCAGTTTTGTAGTGATTGTAACAGCGACAACGGCAAAATAACTTAGCAAAGATCAATATGTGAAAAGCTCGTAGGCAACGGATCAGTGATGGATAATTATGTCGGATGGCATTCATCATGCAACAGTTATAACCTAGGGTGACACAGAACTAGCTCCAATTCATCAATGTAATGTAGGCATGTATTCCGTATATAGTCATACATGCTTATGGAAAAGAACTTTCATGGCATCTTTTGTCCTACCCTCCCATGGTAGCGGGGTCCTAATGTAAACTAAGGGATATTAAGGCCTCCTTTTAATAGAGAACCGGACCAAAGCAATAGCACTTAGTGAATACATGAACTCCTCAAACTACGGTAATCACCAGAAAGATTCCCAATTATTGTCACCTGGGGGTATGCAGATCATAACTCATAATAGGTGTTTACAACTTGCAAGATAGGATCAAGAACACAAATATATTCATGAAAACATAATAGGTTCAGATCTGAAATCATGGCACTCGGACCATAGTGACAAGCATTAAGCATAGCAAAGTCGTAGCAACATCAATCTCAGAACATAGTGGATACTAGGGATCAAACCCTAACAAAACTAACTCGATTACATGATAAATCTCATACAACCCATCACCGTCCAGCAAGCCTACGATGGAATTACTCACGCACGACGGTGAGAATCATGAAATTGGTGATGGAGGAAGGTTGGTGATGATGATGATGACGAATCCCCCTCTTCGGAGGCCCAAAGGACTCCAGATCAGCCCTCCCGATGAAGAACAGGAGGCGACGGCGGCTCCGTATCGTAAAATGCGATGAACCCTTCTCTCTGATTTTTCCTCCCCGGATAGGGTTATATAGAGTTGGAGTTGAGGTCGGAGGAGCTCCAAGGGGCCCACAAGCCTGCAGGGCACGCCCCAGGGGGTGGGCGTGCTCCCAGGGCTTGTGGCCTCTGGGTGGCCCCCCTCTGGATAATTCTTGCACCAGTATTTTTTATATATTTCAAAAATATTCTCCATAAATTTTCAGGTCATTCCGAGAACTTTTATTTCTGCACAAAAATAACACCAAGGCAATTCTGCTGAAAACAACGTCAGTCCGGGTTAGTTCCATTCAAATCATGCAAATTAGAGTCCAAAACAAGGGCAAAAGAGTTTGGAAAAGTAGATACGATGGAGACGTATTATGTAGCGACTTCCGCTGTAGTTGCGATTTTTCCACCTTCACCATGGTTTCTGGCGGCAGACTGACACTCGGCAGTGAGATCCGCTTCGGCGCCCTCAGCTTCGTCGCTGATGGTTCGACGTGGCTCCAAGAGGCCCCGCTGGATGTCGAGGCGCTGTCTGTCCACGACGAGTGCACTTCTGCGCGAGCACTTTCGGCATTCTCCTTCGACAGCCATTGGTCCCGTACTAGTCAACATCTCTCCACTCAACTGGCCATTGTCGCAAGCATTCCAGATGCTTGTGGCTCCAGCAGTGGATCAGGCTTGCGGTAGCCCTTCAGGTTGCAGCCCTGCAGATCGTGGCGATCGCGGCAATCAAGCTAACGAGCCCATCCTATACTTGTTTGCTTCCCTTCACGGGGAACCAAATGATGGGTCCGAGTGCGAGAGCAGCGACCCCGCTGCAGCGGTGCTGATGGCCGATTCCCGTCGCGGCCCCCCTGTGTATACCCACGTCAGCGCAGGAGTCGATGGCCCGTCGTAAGACGACATTGGCAATGGCAAAAACCGCCGCAACTACGAGTACTACCCTGAGCCTTCTCTCAACAACAGAGAGAGGAGTTGCAGCGCAGGAATGAGCTGTCCCTTCGGACGCCCATCGTCGGGACGACTCTTGAGGCTCAGGCCTTGGAGGCTGTGCGCCAAGCCAATTCGGCTGAGCGCACTCGTCTGGAGGAGCTCCAGAAGTCATTCGAAGCTCAAGCGCGCCAGCAGTAACAACCCAGTTCCAGTCGATGGCAGCGGTAGTTGTTTCGAGTGACCAACAACGAAATTATCAGGAATTTCACACACCCATCCAGAATTCGGCTGTATCCTAGTCGCGCAACAGGATTCATAGCAGATCCGTCCGGGATGACACCGTCCAGTCGGCTCACAGCTCGGAGGTCCCGAGAAGAAACATGCAGTCTCCCCCGCGACGAGACGATCGAGACCGCCTTCGAGACCAGTACTCGGGGCGAGGTCATGATCAAGTCACGCCCCCGTGGCGTCATGACGACTACCACCCCCGTCCGACACCCCTCCATGGGATGGCTCGTATGCGCGCCGACCGTATGACGACAGTCGTCCATTCGGTGATGACCGGAGGGTCAGTCCTCCTCGCCCCGACGATGATTATCGACGGAGTGAACCACTCGACCCCCACGATCTGCAATTCAACCTGAGGTTTGTTCTCGCTTAGAACTTGGTGGACAAAGGTTGGGCTCACAGAGAGAACTTGGACCGAGATCGTCCGAGTGGGAGCGGAACCTTCATTTCCGGCCCCGAGTGTTTCAAAAGGGCTATCAGAGCTGCAGAGATTACCCCCAACTTTAGGTTGGCTGCTGGGATACGCAAGTTCACCGGTGTGTCCAAACCAGAGACGTGGCTTGAAGATTACCGAGTGGCTATCCTGATTGGGGGTGGCAATGATTATGTGGTGATGAAACATTTATCTTTGATGCTAGAAAGGTCAGCCCGAGCCTGGCTCAACCAGCTCCCCCCGCCAGCATCTATTGTTGGGAAGATCTGGCTCGAGTGTTCATCAGAACATTCGAAGGCACGTGCAAGCGGCCCACTGGTTTGACTGAACTACAACACTGTGTTCAGAAACTGAATGAAACTTCGAGGGAATACATTCAACGTTGGACCACTCTGCATCATGTGGTGGAGAACATCACCGAGCATCAGGCTATCTGCGCTTTCAAGGCAGGACCGCAGGAGTCAGATGTCGAGATCTCATCCTAAAATTTGGTTAGTCGGAGCCTCTGTCCCTAAGTCAAATGATGGAGATCGTGACTCGGTATGCAAATGCTGAGGAAGAAGACCGACTTCAGAACGACAAAGGGAAGACCAGTGAACCCACTCCTGTATGCAATAATCCCAATCGGAAACAGAAGCGCAAGGTTGATGGTTCAGCTCAGGATGAGGCTGCGGCTCTGGCCGGGAAGACCAAGAACAAAGGAAAGGGTAAAGAGAAGTGGGTCACAAATAAAAAGAAAGACCAGTTTTGTCACGACGTCCTTGATCAGCCATGTCATATTCACACTAAGAAAGATGAACAACGTAATCTTATATTGCCCAAGCACACAAGTCGGCAGTGCAAATTGCTCATGCAACAGTTCCGTGAGGGTTGGTCAAGTGACAAGAGTCTAGACGACACCGATGATGGAGACAAGGCAGAAGCGTGTCTAATGTTAATGCGACCTTGGTGACCTTTGCTGATGTTGAGAGCAAGAGTCGACAACAAGTTATCAATCGAGAGGTGAACATGGCCATGCCAGCAACAATGAAGTTCCTGAATTGGTCGAAGACTCCGATTACTTTTGATCAGTCAGATCACCCTGCCTACATCGCCACCGCTGGGCAGCAAGCGCTAGTGGTTGATTCGGCTGTGGGAGGCACCTGGCTGCGCAAGGTCCTCATGGACGGCAAAAGTGGACTAAACATACTATATGCAGAGACCCTAAAGGGAATGGGCATCCCGATGTCCCGCCTCAGTGAGAGCAGCATGCAGTTCCACGGGGTAATCCCCGGGAAGAAGGCAAATTCACTCAGCCAGATTTCCGTGGATATGGTATTTGGAGATGAAAAGAATATTCGAAAGGAGAAGCTGACCTTTGAAGTAGTTGTCTTCCGCAGTGTCTATCATGCCATTCTTGGTCGGCCAGCTTATGCACGCTTCATGGCCCCTCCATGTTATGTGTACCTCAAGCTCAAGATGCCTAGCCTGAAAGGCGATCACTGTCACCGGCAGTAGGCAATGTGCTGAGGAGTGTTTGCAGCAAGGGTCCCAGATTGCAGACTAACAGATGGATGTTGTTAAGCTAGAAGAGCACAAGAAAAATGCTTATCCGAGTGATTTGCTACGTTCAAAAAAACCAACTGTGGAGTTTGCTTTTCAGTTGGTCGACGAGAAAAAACCGGTGCACATTCATCCAGAAGATCCCACTGCCGCACCCACCAACATATCAACTACACTCGACAGCAAATAGGAAGCCAAGCTCATCCAGTTCCTCCGCGAGAACTGGGACATCTTTGCATGGAAGCCATCTGACATGCCGGGGGTACCCAGGGGACTGGCTGAGCACCGTTTTCGATTCGACACAAAGGCCAACCCTGTGAAGCAACATCTCCGTCGTTCGGTGATAACCCACAAGTATAGGGGATCACAACAGTTTTCGAGGGTAGAGTATTCAACCCAAATTTATTGATTCAACACAAGGGGAGCCAAGGAATATTGCAAGTATTAGCAATTGAGTTGTCAATTTAACCACGCCTGGAGACTAAATATCTGCAGCAGAGTGATCAGTAGCTCAGTACTATGGTAATTTGATAGTGATAGCAGTAATAGTAGTAGTAACAGTAATACTAGCAGCAATAATTTTGTAGCAATTGTGACCGTAGTGGCAACGGTAGTAACTTAGCAAAGATCATTATGTGAAAGCTCGTAGGCATTGGATCGATGATAACATTGGATAATATTCATCACATAACAATCATAACCTAGGTCGACAGAGAAATAACTCCAATTCATCAATGTAATGTAGGCATGTATTCCGTATATAGTCATACATGCTTATAGTAAGAACTTCCATGACATATTTTGTCCTACCCTCCCGTGGCAGCGGGGTCCATAAGGAAACTAAGGGATATTAGGGCCTCCTTTTAATAGAGAACCGGAACAAAGCATTAACACATAGTGAATACATGAACTCCTCAAACTACGGTAATCACCGGAAAGAATCCCAATTATTGTCACCTTAGGGTATGCGGATCATAACACGTAGCAGGTGCATATAACTTGCAAGATTGGATCAGGAACACAAATATATTCATGAAAACATAAAGAGTTCAGATCTGAAATCATGGCACTCCGGCCCTAGTGACAAGCATTAAGCATAGCAAAGTCATAGCAACATCAATCTTATAACATAGTGGATACTAGGGATCAAGCCCTAACAAAACTAACTCGATTACATGATGAATCTCATCCAACCCATCACCGTCCAGCAAGCCTCCAAAGGAATTACTCACTGTTGGCCGTGAGCATCATGAAATTGGTGATGGAGGATGGTTGATGATGACGAAGACGGAAGATGCCCCTCTCCGGAGCCCCGAACGGACTCCAGATCTGGCCTCCCGATGAAGAACAAGAGGTGGCGGCGGCGGCTCCGTATCGTAAAATGCGATGAAGCTTCCTCTCCTATTATTTTCTCGGGAAATAGGAATTTATAGACTTTAGATTAGGGTCAGCGGAGCCACGTGGGCCCCACAAGCCTCTAGGGCGTGCCAGGGGGTGGGCGCGCCCTGGTGCCTCGTGGGCACTAGGTGGACCCCTTCCAGTGGGTCCTTGCTCCAATATTTTTTATATTACATAAAAAATCTCCAAAAAGTTTCGTCCAATTCCGAGAACTTTTATTTCCGCACAAAAACAACACCATGGTAGTAGTTCTGCTAAAAACAACGTCAGTCCGGGTTAGTTTCATTCAATCATGCAAATTAGAGTCCAAAGAAAGAGCAAAAGTGTTTGGAAAAGCATATACGACGGAGACGTATCAACTTCCCCAAGCTTAACTCATTGCTTGTCCTCAAGCAATTTAGTTGACAAACTGAAAGTGATAAAGAAAAACTTTTACGAACTCTTTTGTTCTTGTGTCTATATATATGCTTAAATAACACCCAGGTTTGCAGCAAAGATCATAACTAACCATGCAAATGATAACTCTTAGAAACTATATTCACTGATATCAATGGCATAATCAACTAGCGAGCAATAATAAAATATCTTGAATTTCAACACTTTGTCAAAACAATCATTATATAATATGACAATAATCGTATGTCGCTAGCCCTTTCTGAGACCGCAAAACATAAATGCAGAGCATCTCCAAAGTTCAAGCAGCGACTAAACATTGTAATTCATGGTAGAAGAGATCCAGTCATGATGCACACAACATTAACTATACACAATGCATGAGAATGACAATAGTGCTCTCGGGACTGGTGCTTGTTTGAGAAGGTGATGACTCAACAATAAAAGTAAATAGATAGGCCCTTCACAGAGGGAAGCAGAGATTTGTAGAGATGTCAGAGCTCGAAGCTTAAATCAGAGATAAATGTAATTTTGGGAGGTATACCTTTCCTGTCAACGTTATGACCGAGAGTTTTCAATATCTTCCATGCTAAACAAATTAGTGGTGGTTCCCAAGTGGTAAAAGTAAAGTTTACTCCCCCTCCACCAACAAACATAAGCCATGGCAAGCCGAATCCTCGGGTGCCCTCCATACCAACAACTTTCCGGGGGAGTTTGTTTTATTATTATTGCAATTTTAATCATGGGATTGGGTGATAACCCACAAGTATAGGGGATCACAACAGTTTCCAAGGGTAGAGTATTCAACCCAAATTTATTGATTTGACACAAGGGGAGCCAAAGAATATTTGCAAGTATTAGCAGCTGAGTTGTCAATTCAACCACACTTGGAGATTAATTATGTGCAGCAAAGTGATCAGTAGCCAAGTAGTATGATAGTTTTGATAGTAGTAGCAACATCAATAGTAACGGTAACAGTAGGGCCGGTCCTGAGATTTTGGGGGCCCGGGGCGAAACTAAATTCCGGGGGTCCTTAATCAAAGCATCAAAATAATAGGCTATGAAGAAAGTAGAAAATGATGCGTGATGCGAACTCATGTTTATGTCATGCTTGAACTACAACTGCAGGAGTATATCATTTTAGGTACCAAAACAATAGAAAACTCTCGAATAGTCCTAAAAGAATTTGCATCCAAAATGCATAGTTGGCTTCACATTTTTAGTTCTTGGAATGACTATGGCAAGACTATTAGTACAAATTAGAATATCTGAGAAATTAAATAGAGGAGCAAACTCCATACAGCTGATGTGAAAAATATTATTTTGTATATTCAAAAATTAAATACCTTCATATTTTTAAATAGTAAATCTGTGGTGCCGCGATATTGCAAAGTTACTCTCACCTAGCGAGTTGTGCACATGATTAAATTAAGAGTTAATTACCGGATTGTGCCGTCATTGCTCAGCTCATATATAAACCAACCACCATGAGCAGCATCCAGAACCTGGTTCTTCCCTTGATCTATTTGATGATGAGATCTATACCAGGACCACCACATGAACATCAGTATTAAAATGAAGAACTAGAATGATTAACTGTACTCTTTACAAACAAGGGACAATGTCGACCGGCCGGCAATACTCACCTCTATAGACGACACACAATAGCTCCGGTCCGCTGGTGATCTCTGGCGCGCACCCGTTGCCCCGTCCCTTGAGATCTAGGCCTCCTCCTTGATCAAGCTTTGGTTCATCTGCCATAATCTGGGAATGAGGAGGAGGAGCAAAGGCACAGCTCCTGTGTACACGATGGCGATGCATGCGTGGGTTCCTGGGTGGATCCCGCAAGTAGATGCGTGAGTTACGGTGATGTACCTTTTTTTGAGACAATTTACGGTGATGTACCTCACGCTGCATCACGAGAGCTGCTACTACTTGGGCTATGGGCCAACCCTAATGACCTTATTTTTTACTGCACCCATGTAATTATAGGCCTAATGCAATACATAATTGGGGCCCCGGGGCGGCCGCCCCTGCCCCCCCCCCTCAGGGCCGGCCCTGGGTAACAGTGATAGCAATGATTTTGTAGCAAGTGCAATAGTAACAGTAGCGGTAGTAACTTAGTAGGAACAATATGAGAGAACTTGCATAAATATAATGTAGGCATGTATTCCGTAAATAGTCATACGTGCTTATGGAAAGAACTTGCATGCCATCTTTAGTCCTACCCTCCCGTGGCAGCGGGGTCCTATTGGAAACTAAGGGATATTAAGGACTCCTTTTAATAGAGAACCGGAACAAAGCATTAACACATATTCAATACATGAACTCCTCAAACTACGGTCATCACCGGGAAGTGTCCCGACTTCTGTCACTCCGGGGTTGTCGGATCATAACACGTAGTAGGTGACTATAACTTGCAAGATCGGATCTAGAACATAGATATAATGGTGATAACATAAACGGTTCAGATCTGAAATCATGGCACCCGAGCCCAAAGTGACAAGCATTAAGCATGGCAAGTCATAGCAACATTAATCTCAGAACATAATGGATACAAGGGATCAAGCCCTAACAAAACTAACTCGATTACATGATGAATCTCATCCAACTCCTCACAGACCAACGAGCCTACGAAGGAATTACTCACTCCCGGTGGGGAGCATCATGGAATTGGCGATGGAGAAGGGTTGGTGATGACGAAGATCAAAGATCCCCCTCTCCGGAGCCCCAAACGGACTCCAGATCTGGCCTCCCGATGAAGAACAGGAGGTGGCAGCGGCTCCGTCTCGTGAAACACGATAATTCTTCCTCCCCGATTCTTTTATCCGAAAATGTGATTTTATAGTATCAGGGTTGAGGTCTGCGGGGCCACTGCTACCTCTTGAGCACAGCGTTGGTTTTCCCTTGTAGAGGAAAGGGTGATGCAGCAAAGTAGCGTAAGTATTTCCCTCAGTTTTTGAGAACCAAGGTATCAATCCAGTAGGAGGCCACACGCAAGTCCCTCGTACCTACACAAACAAATAAGAACCTTGCAACCAACGCGATAAAGGGGTTGTCGATCCCTTCATGGCCACTTGCAAAAGTGAGATCTGATAGAGATAATAAGATAAATATTTTTGGTATTTTTTTTATAGATTGGAAAGTAAAGATTGCAAAATAAACGGCGACAGAAATTGGCAAGTTGATGAAACATTAATATGATGAAAATAGATCCGGGGGCCATAGGTTTCACTAGTGGCTTCTCTCAAGATAACATAAGTATTACGGTGGGTGAAAAAATTACTGTCGAGCAATTGATAGAAAAGTGCATAGTTATGAGAATATCTAGGCATGATCATGTACATAGGCATCACGTCCGCGACAAGTAGACCGAAACGATTATACTATTGTTACTCCACACATCGACCGCTATCCAGCATGCATCTAGAGTATTAAGTTCATAAGAACAGAGTAACGCATTAGGCAAGATGACATGATGTAGAGGGATAAACTCAAGCAATATGATACAAACCCCATCTTTTTATCCTCGATGGCAACAATACAATACGTATCGGTTCCCCTTCTGTCACTGGGATCGAACACCGCAAGATTGAACCCAAAGCTAAGCACTTCTCCCATTGCAAGAAAGATCAATCTAGTAGGCCAAACCAAACTGATAATTCGAAGAGACTTGCAAAGATAACAAATCATACATCAAAGAATTCAGAGGAGATTCAAATATTTTTCATAGATAATCTTGATCATAAACCCACAATTCATCATATCTCGACAAACACACCGCAAAAAGAGTTACATCGAATAGATCTCCAAGAAGATCGAGGAGAACTTTGTATTGAGATCCAAAGAGAGAGAAGAAGCCATCTAGCTAATAACTATGGACCCGAAGGTCTGAGGTAAACTACTCACACATCATCGGAGAGGCTATGGTGTTGATGTAGAAGCCTTCCGTGATCCATGCCCCCTCCGGCGGAGCGCGGGAAAAGGCCCCAAGATGGGACCTCACGAGTACAGAAGGTTGCGGCGGTGGAAATAGGGTTTCATGGTGCTCTCGGATGTTTTCGGGGTACATGGGTATATATAGGAGGAAGAAGTAGGTCGGTGGAGCTGCGAGGGGCCCACGAGGGTGGGGGGCGCGCCCAGGGGGGCAGGCGCGCCTCCCTGCCTCATGGCCTCCTTGCTTCTTTCTTGACGTCCACTCCAAGTCCCCTGGATTGCGTTTGTTCCAAAAATCACTCTCCCGAAGGTTTCATTCCGTTTGGATTCCGTTTGATATTCCTTTTCTGCGAAACACTAAAATAGGCGAAAAAAATAGCAAGTTGGGCTGGGCCTCCGGTTAGTAGGTTAGTCCCAAAAATAATATATAAGTGTATAATAAAGCCCATTAAACATCCAAATCAGATAATATAATAGCTTGGAACAATCAAAAATTATAGATACGTTGGAGACGTATCAAGCATCCCCAAGCTTAATTCCTGCTCGTCCTCGAGTAGGTAAATGATAAAAACAAATTTTTTGATGTGGAATGCTACCTAGCATATTTCTCAATGTAATTTTCCTTATTGTGGCATGAATATTCAGATCCGAAAGATTCAAGATAAAAGTTTAATATTGACATAAAAATAAAAATACTTCAAGCATACTAACTAAGCAATTATGTCTTCTCAAAATAACATGGCCAAAGTAGGTTCATCCCTACAAAATCATATAGTTTGGCTATGTCCCATCTTCGTCACACAAAATATTCAAATCATGCACAACCCCGGTTTCAGCCAAGCAATTGTTTCATACTTAAGAATTTTCAAACTTTTTCAACTTTCACGCAATACATGAGCGTGAGCCATGGACATAACACTATAGGTGGAATAGAATATGATGATGGGGGTTGTGTGAAGAAGACAAAAAAGGAGAAAGTCTCACGTTGATGCGGCTAATCAACGGGCTATGGAGATGCCCATCAATTGATGTCAACACAAGGAGTAGGGATTGCCATGCAACGGATGCACTAGAGCTATAAATGTATGAAATCTCAACAAATGAAACTAAGTGGGTGTGCATCCAACTTGCTTGCTCACGAAGACCTAGGGCATTTGAGGAAGCCCATTGTTGGAATATACAAGCCAAGTTCTATAATGAAAAATTCCCACTAGTATATGAAAGTGACAAAACAAGAGACTCTCTATCATAAAGATCATGGTGCTACTTTGAAGAACAAGTGTGGAAAAAGAGATAGTAGCATTGTCCATTTTTATTTCTTTTCCTTTTTTTTGGGCCTTCCTTTTTTTTATTTGGCCTTTCTCTTTTTTTGGGGACAATGCTCTATGAATGATGATCATCACACTTCTATTTATTTACAACTCAATGATTACAACTCGATACTAGAACAAAATATGACTCTATATGAATGCCTCCGGCGGTGTACCGGGATGGGCAATGAATCAAGAGTGACATGTATGAAATAATATGCATGGTGGCTTTGCCACAAATACGATGTCAACTACATGATCATGAATGGCAATATGAGAATGATGAAGCATGTCATAATAAATGAAACGGTGGAAAGTTGCATGGCAATATATCTCGGAATGGCTATGGAAATGCCATGATAGGTAGGTATGGTGGCTGTTTTGAGGAAGATATAAGGAGGTTTATGTGTGATAGAGCGTATCATATCACGGGGTTTGGATGCACCGGCGAAGTTTGCACCAATTCTCAAGGTGAGAAAGGGCAATGCACGGTACCGAAGAGGCTAGCAATGATGGAAGGGTGAGAGTGCGTATAATCCATGGACTCAACATTAGTCATAAAGAACTCACATACTTATTGCAAAAATCCACAAGTCATCAAAACCAAGCACTACACGCATGCTCCTAGGCGGGAGGTTGGTAGGAGTTAACCATCGCGCGCCCCCGACCTCCACACAAAGGATGACACTCAAAGAACACTTCATGTTTCAAATTTGTTACACATCGGTTACCATACGTGCATGCTACGGGACTTGCATACTTTAACACAACTATTTCTCAATTTCATAATTACTCAACTAGCACAACTTTAATATCACTATCTCCAGATCTCAAAACAATCATCGAGTATCAAACTTCTCATAGTATTCAATGCACTTAATATGATAGTTTTTATTATACCTATCTTGCATGCCTATTATATTAGGACTAATTTCAACCAAAGAAAATTACCATGCTGTTCTAAAAGACTCTTAAAATAATTTAAGTGTAGCATGAGAGATCAATAATTTCTATAAAATAAAACCACCACCGTGCTCTAAAAGATATAAGTGAAGCACTAGAGCAAAATTATCTAGCTCAAAAGATATAAGTGAAGCACATAGAGTATTCTAATAAATTCTGATTCATGTGTGTCTCTCCCAAAAGGTGTGTACAGCAAGGATGATTGTGGTAAACTAAAAATCAAAGACTCAAATCATACAAGACGCTCCAAGCAAAACACATATCATGTGGTGAATAAAAATATAGCATCAAGTAAAGTTACCGATGGACGAAGACGAAAGAGGGGATGCCTTCCGGGGCATCCCAAGCTTAGGCTTTTGGTTGTCCTTGAATTTTACCTTGGGGTGCCTTGGGCATCCCCAAGCTTAGGCTCTTGCCACTCCTTATTCCATAATCCATCAAATCTTTACCCAAAAACTTGAAAACTTCACAACACAGAACTCAACAGAAAATCTCATGAGCTCCGCTAGCGAAATAAAACAAACCACCACTTCAAGGTACTGTAATGAACTAATTCTTTATTTATATTGGTGTTAAACCTAATGTATTCCAACTTCTATATGGTTCATAACCTCCAATACTAGCCGTAGATTCATCAAAATAAGCAAACAACACACGAAAAACAGAATCTGTCAAAAACAGAACAGTCTGTAGCAATCTATATCTAACGCAAACTTCTGGAACCCCAAAAATTCTACCAAATTAGGAAGTCCTAGATAATTTGTTTATTAATCTACTGCAAAAAGAATCAACTGAAAAGCACGTTTCTGTGAATTATGAAAACAAATCTCGTGCGCGCAAAGTTTCTGTTGTTTTACAGCAAGATCAAATAACTATCACCGTAGGTTATCCTAAAGGTTTTACTTGGCACAAACACTAATTAAAACACAAAAAACAAAATCATAGCAGTAGCATGATGAATTATTTATTACTAAACAGAACCGAAAAGAAACAAATAAAAATAAAATTGGGTTGCCTCCCAACAAGCGCTATCGTTTAACGCCCCTTGCTAGGCATAAAACAAGGATAGATCTAAGTATCATCATCTTTAGTATGAAATCCATAAGTGGCTCTCATAATATATTCATAAGGTATTTTAATTCTTTTTAGGAAAGTGTTCCATGCCTTTCCTTAACGGAAATTTGAATCTAATATTCCCTTCCTTCATATCAATAGGAAAGGTCTACCAAGAATAATAGGACATGTAGGATTGCAATCTATATCAAGAACAATAAAATCTACGGGCACATAGTTCCTATTTGCAACAATAAGAACATCATTAATCCTTCCCATAGGTTTCTTAATGGTGGAATCCGCAAGGTGCAAGTTTAAAGAACAATCATCAAATTCACAGAAACCTAACACATCACACAAAGCTTTTGGAATCGTGGAAACACTAGCACCCCGATCACATAAAGCAAAGCATTCATGATCTTTAATCTCAATTTTAATAGTAGGTTCCCACTCATCATAAAGTTTTCTAGGGATAGAAACTTCAAATTCAAGCTTTTCTTCATAAGATTGCATTAAAGCATCAACGATATGTTTGGTAAAAGCTTTATTTTGACTATAAGCATAAGGAGAATTTAGCACGGATTGCAACAAGGAAATACAATCTATTAAAGAACAATTATCATAATTAAATTCCTTGAAATCCAAAATAGTGGGTTCATTGCTATGTAAAGTTTTGACCTCTTCAATCCCACTTTTACCAATTTTTGCATCAAGATCTAAAAACCCCGAATCATTGGGACGCCTTTTAACTAAAGTTGACTCATCTCCAGTCCCATCATTATCAAGATTCATATTGGAAAACAAAGATTTAATAGGAGACACATCAATCACTTTTAGATCTTCATCCCTATTATCAAGAAAACTAGAAGAACACGCTTTTACAAAGCAATCTTTCTTAGCACGCATCCTAGCGGTTCTTTCTTTGCATTCATCAATGGAAATTCTCATGGCTTTGAGAGACTCATTGATATCATGCTTAGGTGGAATAGATCTAAGTTTCAAAGAATCAACATCAAGAGAAATTCTATCCACGTTCATAGCCAATTCATCAACCTTAAGCAATTTTTCTTCAAGCAAAGCATTGAAATTCTTTTGTGAATTCATAAACTCTTTAACACTAGTCTCAAAATCAGAGGGCAACTTATTAAAATTTCCATAAGAATTGTTGTAGGAATTACCATAATTATTAGAGGAATTACTAGGAAACGGCCTAGGATTAAAGTTTCCTCTATACGCGTTGTCAGCAAAATTGTTCCTACCAACAAAATTCACATCCATATAATCATTATTATTCTCAATCAAAGTAGAAAAGGCATATCATTAGGATCAATGGGAGCACTCTTATTAGCAAACAACTTCATAAGTTCATCCATCTTTCCACTCAAAACATTAATTTCCTCTATCGCATGAACCTTTTTACTAGTAGATCTTTCGGTGTGCCATTGAGAATAATTAACCATAATGTTGTCTAGGAGTTTAGTAGCTTCTCCTAAAGTGATTTCCATAAAAGTGCCTCCCGCGGCCGAATCTAAAAGATTTCTAGAAGCAAAATTCAATCGGGCATATTTTTTTGTATAATCATCCATAAATTCAATCCATGTGTAGGGCAATTACGCATCATCAATCTCATTCTCTCCCAAGATTGTGCAACATGTTCATGATCAAGTTGCTTAATATTCATAATATCGTTTCTAAGAGAGATGATCTTAGCGGGAGGAAAATACTTAGAGATAAAAGCATCTTTGCACTTATTCCATGAAACAATACTATTTTTAGGCAAAGACGAAAACCAAGTTTTAGCACGATCTCTAAGCGAAAACGGAAATAGTTTCAATTTAACAATATCATTATCCACATCTTTCTTCTTTTGCACATCGCACAAATCAACAAAGTTTTTTAGATGGGTAGCGGCATCTTCACTAGGAAGGCCATAGAATTGATCTTTCATAACAAGATTCAGCAAAGCAGCATTAATTTCACAAGATTCAGCATCGGTAAGAGGAGCAATCGGAGTGCTAAGGAAATCATTGTTGTTGGTATTGGAAAAGTCACACAATTTAGTATTGTCTTGAGCCATCGTGACAAACAAGCAATCCAACACACAAGCACACAAGAAGCAGGCAAAAAAAAGAGGCGAACGGAAAAGAGGGCGAATACAACGGCAAGGGTGAAGTGGGGGAGAGGAAAACGAGAGGCAAGTGGCAAATAATGTAATGTGAGGGATAAGAGTTTGTGATGGGTACTTGGTATGTCTTGACTTGTGCGTAGACTCCCCGGCAACGGCGCCAGAAATCCTTCTTGCTACCTCTTGAGCAGAACGTTGGTTTTCCCTTGAAGAGGAAAGGGTGATGCAGCAAAGTAGCATAAGTACTTCCCTCAGTTTTTGAGAACCAAGGTATCATTCCAGTAGGAGGCCACACGCACGTCCCTCGTACCTACACAAAAAAATAAGAACCTTGCAATCAACGCGATAAAGGGGTTGTCAACCCCTTCACAGCCACTTGCAAAAGTGAGATCTGATAGAGATAATAAGATAAATATTTTTGGTATTTTTGTTCTATAGATTGGAAAGTAAAGATTGCAAAATAAACGGCGACAGAAATTGGCAAGTTGATGAAAGATTAATATGATGAAAATAGACCCGGGGGCCATGGGTTTCACTAGTGGCTTCTCTCAAGATAGCATAAGTATTACGGTGGGTGAACAAATTACTGTCGAGCAATTGATAGAAAAGTGCATAGTTATGAGAATATCTAGGCATGATCATGTATATAGGCATCACGTCCGCGACAAGTAGACCGAAACGATTCTGCATCTACTACTATTACTCCACACATCGACCGCTATCCAGCATGCATCTAGAGTATTAAGTTCATAAGAACAGAGTAACGCATTAGGCAAGATGACATGATGTAGAGGGATAAACTCAAGCAATATGATATAAACCCCATCTTTTTATCCTCGATGGCAACAATACAATACGTATCGGTTCCCCTTCTGTCACTGGGATCGAACACCGCAAGATTGAACCCAAAGCTAAGCTCTTCTCCCATTGCAAGAAAGATCAATCTAGTAGGCCAAACCAAACTGTTAATTCGAAGAGACTTGCAAAGATAACAAATCATACATAAAATAATTCAGAGGAGATTCAAATATTGTTCATAGATAATCTTGATCATAAACCCACAATTCATCGGATCTCGACAAACACACCGCAAAAAGAGTTACATCGAATAGATCTCCAAGAAGATCGAGGGGAACTTTGTATTGAGATCCAAAGAGAGAGAAGAAGCCATCTAACTAATAACTATGGACCCGAAGGTCTGAGGTAAACTACTCACACATCATCGGAGAGGCTATGGTGTTGATGTAGAAGCCTTCCGTGATCAATGCCCCCTCCGGCGGAGCGCCGGAAAAGGCCCCAAGATGAGATCTCACGGGTACAGAAGGTTGTGGCGGTGGAAATAGGGTTTCGTGGTGCTCTCGGATGTTTTCGGGGTACATGGGTATATATAGGAGGAAGAAGTAGGTCAGTGGAGCTGCGAGGGGCCCACGAGGGTGGGGGCGCGCCTCCCTGCCTCGTGGCCTCCTCGCTTCTTTCTTGCCACTCCAAGTCCCCTGGATTGCGTTTGTTCCAAAAATGACTCTCCCGAAGGTTTAATTCCGTTTGGATTCCGTTTGATATTCCTTTTCTGCGAAACACTGAAATAGGAAAAAAAAATTGGGCTGGGCCTTCGGTTAGTAGGTTAGTCCCAAAAATAATATAAAAGTGTATAATAAAGACCATTAAACATCCAAATCAGATAATATAATAGCATGAACAATCAAAAATTATAGATACGTTGGAGACGTATCAGCCACCAGGTGGGGACAACCCACCTGGGCGCGCCTGGGGGGGGGGGGGCGCCCTGGTGGGTTGTGCCCACCCAGGTGCCCCCCTCCGGTGGTTCATGGCTCCAGAAATTCTCTTTTATTATATAAAAATCCTCGCAAAGTTTTGTTCCAATCCGAGAACTTTTATTTCTGCACAAAAACAACACCATGGTAGTTCTGCTGAAAACAACGTCAGTCCGGGTTAGTTTCATTCAAATCATGCAAATTAGAGTCCAAAACAAGAGGAAAAGCGTTAGGAAAAGTAGATACGATGGAGACGTATCACTGGGCATCCCGATTACCAGCCCCTCTCGTGCAAGGGCAAGTGAATAAACACTCATCATGAGAATAACCCGCTTAGCATGGAAGATACTGAACGCCACTGTCGCTCCATGAGCGGTACGGGCATATAAAATAGATGTTCATTCGAATATTTAGAGGTGGCACATGCAAATTTACTTGGAATGGCAGAGTAATACCTTATATAGGTAGATATAGTGGTTGGAATAATTTTTGTTTAAAGATTTTGACGCACAAGCAATGTTTCCGCTTAGTACAGGCGAAGGCTGGCAAATAGGTTGAGAAGCGACCAACTAGAGAGCGAAAACACTCATAATCATGCATTATGAATAATCAACATTGAATACTAGCATGCGTAGGATATATGTTGGGGAACGTTGCATGGAAAACAAAAAAAAATTCTACGCACACGCAAGATCTATCCATGGAGATGCATAGCTACAGGAGGTGGAGAGCATCTACATACCCTTGTAGAGCGCTAAGCGTAAGCGTTTATCAACGCGGTTGATGTAGTCGTACACCTTCACGATCCGTCCCGATCAAGTATCGAACGTACGGCACCTCCGCGTTCAGCACACGTTCAGCTCGATGACGTCCTGACCTTCTCGATCCAGCAAGAGAGGCGAAGTAGTAGATGAGTTCCGGTAGCACGACAGTGTGGTGACGGACGTGGTGAAACTACCCGCAGGGCTTCGCCAAGCACAACGGACGTGGACGGAGGAGGAACTAGGACTAGAGGGAGACGGGGCGCCGCACACGGCTTGGGGATCATTGTGTGTTTTGCCCATCTTCCTCCTCCCATATATATAGGTGGGGGGGAGGAGGGGAGGCAGCCTAGGGCGCCCCCAAGAGGGCCGGCGGCCGCCTTGGGCTCCAGCCCTGGCCGCGCCCCCTTCCTTCTTTGGCGCCTGGGGAGAAGGCAGGAGGGGAGGCGCCCCCCTTTCCTTTCTCTCATGTGGAGGGGAAGGTAGGAGGGGCTAGCCCTCCCCCCTTTCCTTCCCTAGGGCCGGCCACTACTACGGGATGCTGCTAACACGACACTACAATCAGAGACCCTTCGACGAAACTGTGTGCCATGCATTAATCACAAACGATGATGTAAAAAGCCGCCAATAAGATGCAAAACATTTCCGATGGAGGATACATCAAACACGGTTCAAATTTTAGTTGTGTGTGCGATGTGGGGCATACGGTTCAGTTCAATGAACTGTGTGCGATGATGCAGAAGAACAAAAACGGGCAGCCAGATGAAGGTGTGTGCGATATACGGCATACCGTTCACTCGGATTAACTGTTTGTGATTAGGCAACACAACAGAAACGGTCAGCCAGATCAAGGTGTCTGCGATTGACGGCATATACTTCAGACGGATGAACTGTTTGCGATTAGGCAACACAACAGAAACGGTCAGCCAAATCAAGGTGCCTGCGATTGACGGCATACACTTCACACGGATGAACTGTTTGCGATTAGCTACAACAAACAGAAATAGTTAGACATATCAACGTGTGTGCGCTAGACGGCACACATTCTAACTAAAAGAAGCGTGCACAATGGTAATAATGAGCGCGGGAACAAGACGTGTGCTTACATCGCCTATTGCGGTGCACCCTATGGTGCAAACGCCACGTACGCGACCGAGAACACGTGCCCACGTTACGCCATCCAAGAATAGTGCCACACTTAGAAATTATAGAGCCGTCAATAAATTTTGAGCCTGCGTCCCATCACATTCCAAATTACTACCACGCTATATTTAATTGCAAACCTATTCACACCGATCAAAACCTAAACGCTTTCCCACTTAGGAGCGTATTATTACTCGGTTATAAATACTACCTACTCCAAGATAACTGCACATTCCTCCTCAACTCCTCATCCACAAAAACAAACAAGTCATTCATCGTTGTTACCTTGTGTCTACTATGGCCCGCATGAGTTCTGGGTCAAGAGATTACTACAAGGGAGAGGCGAGCATGGAAGCGGATGAAGGAAATATGCCCTAGAGGCAATAATAAAGTTGTTATTTATATTTCCTTATATCATGATAAATGTTTATTATTCATGCTAGAATTGTATTAACCGGAAACTTAGTACATGTGTGAATACATAGACAAACAAAGTGTCACTAGTATGCCTCTACTTGACTAGCTCGTTGAATCAAAGATGGTTAAGTTTCCTAGCCATAGACATGAGTTGTCATTTGATTAACGGGATCACATCATTAGAGAATGATGTGATTGACTTGACCCATTCCGTTAGCTTAGCACTTGATCGTTTAGTATATTGCTATTGCTTTCTTCATGACTTATACATGTTCCTATGACTATGAGATTATGCAACTCCCGAATACCGGAGGAACACTTTGTGTGCTACCAAACGTCACAACATAACTGGGTGATTATAAAGGTGCTCTATAGGGGTCTCCGATGGTACTTGTTGAGTTGGCATAGATCGAGATTAGGATTTGTCACTCCGATTGTCGGAGAGGTATCTCTGGGCCCTCTCGGTAATGCACATCACTATAAGCCTTGCAAGCAATGTGACTAATGAGTTAGTTGCGGGATGATGCATTACGGAACGAGTAAAGAGACTTGCCGGTAACGAGATTGAACTAGGTATTGAGATATCTACGATCGAATCTCGGGCAAGTAACATACCGATGACAAAGGGAACAACGTATGTTGTTATGCAGTTTGACCGATAAAGATCTTCGTAGAATATGTAGGAACCAATATGAGCATCCAGGTTCCGCTATTGGTTATTGGCCGGAGATGTGTCTCGGTCATGTCTACATAGTTCTCGAACCCATAGGGTCCGCACGCTTAACGTTCGGTGATGATCGGTATTATGAGTTTATGTGTTTTGATGTACCGAAGGTTGTTCGGTGTCCCGGATGTGATCACGGACATGACGAGGAGTCTCGAAATGGTCGAGACATAAACATCGAAATATTGGATGACTATGTTTGGACATCAGAATGGTTTCGGGTGAGTTCGGGCATATACCGGAGTACCGGGAGGTTACCGGAACCCCCCGGGAAGTATATAGGCCTTATTGGGCCATAGTGGGAGAGAGGAGAGGGAATCCTAGGAGGGGGCGCGCCCCCCCAAACCCAATCCGAATTGGGTGGGGGCCGGCCCCCCCTTTCCTCCCCCCTCTCTCCCCTTCCTTCCTCTCCTAATCCAACTAGGGAGGGGGGGGAATCCTACTCCCGGTGGGAGTAGGACTCCCTTGGGGCGCGCCATAGGAGGGCCGGCCCTCCCCCTCCTCCACTCCTTTATATACGGAAGAGGGGGCACCCCTTAGACACACAAGTTGATCATTGGTCTCTTAGCCGTGTGTGGTGCCCCCCTCCACCATAATCCACCTCGGTCATATCGTTGCTGTGCTTAGGCGAAGCCCTGCGCCGGTAGCTTCATCATCACCGTCATCACGCCGTCGTGCTGACGAAGCTCTCCCTCGACTCTCAGCTGGATCGAGAGTTCGTGGGACATCACCGAGCCGAACGTGTGCAGATCGCAGAGGTGCTGTACTTTCGGTACTAGGATCGGTCAGATCGTGAAGACGTACGACTACATCAACTGCGTTGTCATAACTCTTCCACTTACGGTCTACGAGGGTACGTGGACAACACTCTCCCCTCTTGTTGCTATGCATCACCATGATCTTGCGTGTGCGTAGGAAATTTTTGAAATTATTGCGTTCCCCAGCAGTGGCATCCGAGCCAGGTTTATGCGTAGATGTTATATGCACGAGTAGAACACAAGTGAGCTGTGGGCGATAATAGTCATACTGCTTACCAACATGTCATACTTTGATTCGGTGGTATTGTTGGATGAAGTGGCCCGACCCGACATTACTCGTACACTTACGCGAGACTGGTTCTACCGACGTGCTTCGCACACAGGTGGCTGGCAGGTGTCAGTTTCTCCAACTTTAGTTGAATCGAGTGTGGCTACGCCCGGTCCTTGTTGAAGGTTAAAACAACACATACTTGATGAAAAATCATTGTGGTTTTGATGCGTAGGTAAGAACGGTTCTTGCTCAGCCCGTAGCAGCCATGCAAAACTTGCAACAACAAAGTAGAGGACGTCTAACTTGTTTTTGCAGGGCATGTTGTGATGTGATATGGTCAACACATGATGCTAAATTTTATTGTATGAGATGATCATGTTTTGTAACAGAGTTATCGGCTACTGGCAGGAGCCATATGGTTGTCGCTTTATTGTATGCAATGCAATCGCCCTGTAATTGTTTTTACTTTATCACTAAGCGGTAGCGATAGTCATAGAAACAATAGTTGGCGAGACGACAATGATGCTACGATGGAGATCAAGGTGTCGCGCCGGTGATGATGGTGATCATAACGGTGCTTTGGAGATGGAGATCAAAGGCACAAGATGATGATGGCCATATCATATCACTTATATTGATTGCATGTGATGTTTATCCTTTATGCATCTTATTTTGCTTTGATTGACGGTAGCATTATAAGATGATCTCTCACTAAATTTCAAGGTACAAGTGTTCTCCCTGAGTATGCACCGTTGCAAAAGTTCATCGTGCTGAGACACCACGTGATGATCGGGTGTGATAAGCTATACGTTCACATACAACGGGTGCAAGCCAGTTTTGCACACGCAGAATACTCGGGTTAAAATTGACGAGCCTAGCATATGCAGACATGGCCTCGGAACACTGAGACCAAAAGGTCGAGCGTGAATCATATAGTAGATATGATCAACATAGTGATGTTCACCATTGAAAACTACTCCATCTCACGTGCTGATCGGACATGGTTTAGTTGATTTGGATCACGTGATCACTTAGATGATTAGAGGGATGTCTATCTAAGTGGGAGTTCTTAAGTAATATGATTAATTGAACTTTAATTTATCATGAACTTAGTACCTAATAGTATTTTGCATGTCTATGTTGTTGTAGATCAATGGCCCGTGCTACTGTTCCTTTGAATTTTAATGCGTTCCTTGAGAAAGCTAAGTTGAAAGATGATGGTAGCAATTACATGGACTGGGTCCGTAACTTGAGGATTATCCTCATTGCTGCATAGAAGAATTACATCCTGGAAGCACCGCTAGGTGCAAGACCCGCTGCAGGAGCAACACCGGACGTTGTGAACGTCTGGCAGAGCAAAGCTGATGACTATTCGATAGTTTAGTGTGCCATGCTTTACGGCTTAGAACCGGGACTTCAACGACATTTTGAACGTCATGGAGCATATGAGATGTTCCAGGAGTTGAAGTTAATATTTCAAGCAAATGCCCGGATTGAGAGATATGAAGTCTCCAATAAGTTCTATAGCTGCAAGATGGAGGAGAATAGTTCTGTCAGTGAACATATACTCAAAATGCCTGGGTATAACAACCACTTGATTCAGCTGGGAGTTAATCTTCCTGATGATAGTGTCATTGATAGAATTCTTCTATCACTGCCACCAAGCTACAAGAGCTTCGTGATGAACTATAATATGCAAGGGATGAACAAGACAATTCCCAAGCTCTTCGTGATGCTAAAGGCTGCGGAGGTAGAAATCAAGAAGGAGCATCAAGTGTTGATAGTCAACAAGACCACCAGTTTCAAGAAAAAGGGTAAAGGGAAGAAGGGGAACTTCAAGAAGAACGGAAAGCAAGTTGCTGCTCAAGTGAAGAAGCCCAAGTCTGGACCTAAGCCTGAGACTGAGTGCTTCTACTGCAAAGGGACTGGTCATTGGAAGCAGAACTGCCCTAAGTATTTGGCGGATAAGAAGGATGGCAAGGTGAACAAAGGTATATGTGATATACATGTTATTGATGTGTACCTTACTATTGCTCGCAGTAGTGCCTGGGTATTTGATACTGGTTCTGTTGCTAATATTTGCAACTCGAAACAGGGACTACAGATTAAGCGAAGATTTGCTAAGGACGAGGTGATGATGTGCGTGGGAAATGGTTCCAAAGTCGATGTGATCGCCGTCAGCACGCTACCTCTACATCTACCTTCGGGATTAGTTTTTGACCTGAATAATTGTTATTTGGTGCCAGCGTTGAGCATGAACATTATATCTGGATCTTGTTCGATGCGAGACGGTTATTCATTTAAATTAGAGAATAATGGTTGTTCTATTTATATGAGTAATATCTTTTATGCTCATGCACGCTTGAAGAGTGGTCTATTTTTGTTGAATCTCGATAGTAGTGACACACATATTCATAATATTGAAGCCAAAAAGATGCAGAGTTGATAATGATAGTGCAACTTATTTGTGGCACTGCCGTTTGGGTCATATTGGTGTAAAGCGCATGAAGAAACTACATTCTGATGGACTTTTGGAATCACTTCATTATGAATCACTTGGTACTTGCGAACCACGCCTCATGGGCAAGATGACTAAAACTCCGTTTTCCGGAACAATGGAGTGAGCAACAGATTTGTTGGAAATCATACATACTGATGTATGTGGTCCGATGAATATTGAGGCTCGCGGTGGGTATCGTTATTTTATCACCTTCATAGATGATTTGAGCAGATATGGGTATATCTACTTGATGAAACATAAGTCTGAAACATTTGAAAAGTTCAAAGAATTTCAGAGTGAAGTGGAAAATCATCGTAACAAGAAAATAAAGTTTCTACGATCTGATCGTGGAGGAGAATATTTGAGTTACGAGTTTGGTCTTCATTTGAAACAATGCGGAATAGTTTCGCAACTCACGCCACCCGGAACACCACAGCGTAATGGTGTGTCCGAACGTCGTAACCGCACTTTATTAGATATGGTGCGATCTATGATGTCTCTTACTGATTTACCGCTATCGTTTTGGGGTTATGCTTTAGAGACGGCTACATTCACGTTAAATAGGGCACCATCTAAATCTGTTGAGACCACACGTTATGTGACGCCCGGGTAATCAAGCTACAGTAACCCTCTGGTAATGATGCCATGTCACCTCGATTACTGTTGATAATCTCGCGTTAGTTTAGAACCGATCCAAATTCAAATTTGAATCAAAGTCAAAACAATTAAAGTTTTCAAAAGTCAAAACTAAATTGTTCCTAATGTGTCAAATAATCCATAAGAAATGTTGGTGAAGAAATCATATTTTAATAAAATACTTAAATGCACTAAATAAACTAAAACAACGATAAAACAATTATCTAAAGTGCTTTTAAAGTAATAAGCAAATGCAAAATACTTTATTTAAAGTGCCAAAGTATTTGGGGATGTGACCTATTTAATAACACAAAATTAGTTGTCGCTTTTAAATTCTATAAAACGAAAATAAAAGAAAACAGAAAAGAAATAGAATAAAAAAAGGCAGAACAAACAAAAAGAAGAAGAAAAGGAAACTCCCTTCCCCCTAGTGGGCCACGGCCCAGCAGGCCATTGGGCCGCCAGGCCGGCCCAGCCGCACCCCCACACCCTCCCCCTTATCCACCCCACTGGGGAAAACCCTAACCCCCGACCGCACACATCCCCCCACTCCCCACGTCGCTCTCCCCCCTCTCGATCCGATCTGGATCGAGGGAGCGTTCCCGAGTCCCTTCGCCAACCGCCGCCGCCCGGAGTGCCCTCCCTCGCCGGACAACCTCGCCGGTGCCCCGTCGCCCTACGCCGTCGCCACCTCGACCCCATTGCCTCGCCTCCTCACCTCCTCCTCGTCCCGAGTCGAGGCCGCCGTTCCGGCGCCGCGCCCTCGACCCCGTCGCCCTGCCGCACTCGTCGCCGGCGACCCGGACCGCCTCCCCTTCTCCGTCGATCATCCCCGTCCTCCTCCCCACGGGTTGCCCCCGAGCCTCGACGCCCATGTGCCCCTGCAAACGCCGGTGAGGCCCCCGGCCTCCGCCTCCCCTTCCTTTCGTCTGCGGTCACCGCGCTCGTCCACCTCGCGCACGTGCAGTCCGCTCGCCTCCGCCCCGTCTCTGCCTTGCGGTCGAGCACGGCCGCGCCCCTCGCCGCACGCGCTCCGGCGCCCGCTCACGGCCGCCGCCACCCTACACCGTCTCGCTGCCTCCCTGCTCCACCATGGCCGTCGCCCCAACCGCTCCACCCGTGGCCGTTCCCCACTGCCGCCTCCTGCCCGGCACACCTCGCTGCAGCCGACGGCGCCCGACGCCTCCACTGGCTTGGGCAGGCGCCCAAACGGGCTGACGCCCGCAGCGCCCAGTCGCCCAGTGCCCGCTAGGCTCCCCCAGAGCCTATGACATATGGGCCCCACGCCCCCATTTAAATAAAAAAGAACTAGAAAATTAATTAGAAAATATTAATTAATTAGATAATTAATTAACTTAATTAAATTTGTTAAATTAACATAATGACTTAATTAAACTAATTAAACCTGCTTAGTTAGTCTAAGACAATGACGAACGGGCCCACCTGTCAGTTTGACCGGTCAATGGTCAAAGTTGACTACTGATGTCATGATGACGTCAGCAAACACTATTATGGATAATGTTGATTTAAAATAATTAAATAAATCCTAAAAATGATTTAAATCTTTTAAAATTAATATAAAATAAACGTAGCTCGGATGGGAAAACTTTGTACATGAAAGTTGCTCAGAACGACGAGATGAATCCGGATACGTAGCTCGTTCGTCCGCCACACATCCCTAGCATAGCAAGCCTGCAACCTTCCTCCTCCGGTTCATCTGCGCGAAAACGCGAAACACCGGGGATACTTTCCCGGATGTTTCCCCCCTTCGCTGGTATCACATATCCCTGCGTTACGTCACCCCTAGCACAACGTATTGCCGCGTCTTGCTTTGTGTTACATTTGATTGATTTGTTATTTATTGTGTTCCCCCTCTGTTACTTCTTTTCGGTAGGCTTCGAGACCGTTGCCGATACCCCTGTGATCGGCTACATCGACGACGACCCCTTCTTCTTGCTAGAGCAACCAGGTAAGCCCCCCCTTGATCACCAGATATCGCCTACTCTTCTCTATACTGCTTGAATTAGAAGAGTGTAGCATCTTACTGCTTTCGGTTAATCCTATTCTGCTGCATAGCCTATCATTGTTGCTACAGTTGTTACCCTTACCTGCTATCCTACTGCTTAGTATAGGATGATAGTGTTCCATCAGTGGCCTTACACTCTTGTCCGTCTACCATGCTATACTACTGGGCCGTGATCACTTCGGGAGGTGATCACGGGCATATACTATATACTTTATACTGTTACATTACTTATGATACTGTTCGGAGATTGGATGAGTACTCACGGTTGCTTTTCTCCCTCTTTTCCCCCTTTCCTTTCTACCTGGTTGTCGCAACTAGAAGCTGAAGCCCAGGAGCCAGACGCCAACGCCGACGACGACTCCTACTACACTGGAGGTGCCTACTACTACGTGCAGCCCGCTGACGATGATCAGGAGTAGTTTAGGAGGATCCCAGGCAGGAGGCCTGCGCCTCTTTCGATCTGTATCCCAGTTTGTGCTAGCCTTCTTAAGGCAAACTTGTTTAACTTATGTCTTTACTCAGATATTGTTGCTTCCGCTGACTAGTCTATGATCGAGCACTTGTATTCGAGCCCTCGAGGCCCCTGGCTTGTATTATGATGCTTGTATGACTTATTTATGTTTTAGAATTGTGTTGTGATATCTTCCCGTGAGTCCCTGATCTTGATCGTACACGTTTGCGTGCATGATTAGTGTACGATTGAATCGGGGGCGTCACAAGTTGGTATCAGAGCCAACTGCCTGTAGGAATCCCCCTTTCCAACTCCTTGGCCGAAGCCGAGTCTAGTCATTGAAAAACTTTTACTAACATGGCTGTGTGGCTTGCGGGCCCACGTCGCCATTGGGTGGTATTAGGATCTTTTACTCCTTGTCTATACTCCGGGACTCTGATCTCTCTTCTATTCGGGTTAAGTGAATTTTGCTAAATCTAACATTAGGATCTCGTTATCACTTTCACCCGGAGAGCCCCTTATTACTGATGATCGTCTGCTGCACGTGAAGACCCTGAAGACACTCCCCGCTGTTAACCCGAGAACTTGTGTTCATCGCGTTTGCAAATCCCCTTCCACCGTCAACCCTTATGGATAACTACATGCAGTTCTCATTCTTACATTCATCCCTAGTTGGTCTTGTTATTACAAGATACCCCGAAATACTCGTCGTTGTTTCGAGAATCCTTTTTGCCTACTGCCTTGCTGTTCTTTGCCACATGAATACCACTATGGATAATTTCTAGCACTCACCGGATATTTGCTCATCCCCAGTTGATTCATGTATTTCACAATAGTCTTCAAAATACTATTTGAACTTCCGAAAATCCTGAGTAGCCTATTGCTCTTGAAATTCTTACTTGCTTGCATTATGGTTAATCCCATAAGTCTATAATCTTATTGGAATCTCTTGTCATTATCATTTTGAGTCCATTGATTCAATTTGTTGCGAATGCTCGCAATCCTCAATCAGATCCTAGAATTCATCCTTCCAGCTCAGACATCATTTTAAACGTGAGCTGGTTCTCGCCAATCAAATTGTCGTCGATTGTGCCCCTAAGTCTATTGAACTTAAACATCCTTGATCAGAGCGTCTGCTTCTGATCCTTCGCATTCTAAATCATAATTCCTTTGCAATTGAGCTCTAGGTTACTCAGTTGTTTCTATAATCCAATGTCTTTGCATTGATTCTTCCTCTGGTTGTGAGCCGATACTCACATCAGATCCTTTAGGGACCATCAGAACCTTGTTGGATTTTATCCGACAACGTCCTTCATATTCAATCATTTTGGAAGTTCTTTCCCTGATACATAATTCCTTTGGTAAATCCTATTCCTTGATTTGGCCAACCATGCTCTGCTTTCGAGCTTGTGATATTTACTATTTAAGCTTGTGGTATATGTTTCCACGATGCCCCGATGGGTTGAACCTATGCCTTCCATAATATGTGTGAACTCGAAAGTTTTCATGAGTCGTACTCTTCTGGTATTTTGCCAGATAAAATTTCAACACTACAACTTTTTCGAAAGTGAGAAGTGAATGAAAGGTTATGCATTGGAGAAGTGGGAGTCGACCTTGAACTTTATGTTCATGCCCATGGACACAATGTAGCTCTTATCATTAAAGCTTCTCTTAAATTAATTATTCCTTTGGTATAAGTTCATCATATATCTGGGATCTGGCGTTTTGCAATCGTGGTTCCAACCATGTTCTCCTTTAAATACCATTTCTCGTACAAGTTTAAGCACTTGTCTTCTGTAGAGCAATACCCCAGTCCAACCTCTACTTTGGTTTGTCGTCGAGTATTACCCCCTGGTATCTCGTGATTATCACGGAACTGCATAACTTCTTATGAGTTCTCCATCAAGTATTACATTCTCATTGATTCCAATTTTTCACGGGCTCCGAGTTATTAAACACTCAAGGACATTGATAACTAAATCGAGTCCGCATCATGATTAAACAACTCTTAGTAATCTCCTTTGCTTACGAGTTCGTACTCGATCACGTCATCCCTAGCCTGCTCGGCTATGTCATTATCGTGCCGATTTTAACTGTGCTACCTTGTCCTTCCCAGCGCACCAATTTCGACAGTGAGCTAATCTGGCGTCGATCTTCCTCGTCATATCACTTCTCCTTGAACAGCAAACTTGATTTCGAGTTTGTGTCCTACCCGTAGTTCCAATAACCTTTCGCTTTCATCATTCCTTTGACTTGATGTCATCGTCGATCAATTACATCTTCTTGAAAACCTCTCGACAAATTTGTCGTGATCATTGTCAACAGTTTGAATTCTTCCAAGTTGTGTGTCGAAATTCAGGATGAGAAATACCATCCTTGCCCTCGATGAATTGTGTTATCATCGACAACATTCTTGCCTCCCCCAACACAAGCTTGTTCATATTTTGTGTTGTATCTTGATTTCCTTGCTATCTAGCTTATGATATGTTCTACCTTGGAGTATTACCATCTTTTATGTCAAGAATGTCGTGAGGATTACTCCACCTCTTAAGAATTCTTGGTACAGTGATACTTCTCACCATCACCATTCTTTCTTGGTCCCCGTGTTGTTTCTAACTGAAATACCGACAAATGGTCTGTGATGTGTAAATTCTAAACTCCTAGCAACCCTATTGCTTTGAAGTTATTGGTCTATAGTTTCATTCTACATCTATGGCTTATTGAATCATCATTCGAACATTGATCGTGCTACCTAGCCCATATTTCGGGTGCACATTTCAACCAATGTTTAACTGTGTATGTTTTCCTCGAGCATACATCATTAAGTCATTCGATCTAGCTAATGTTATCTCCTTGTTCACATAGTTGTGGAAATCCATCTTTTGGAAATCTCAATGGATTGTAGCTGAGTCAATCAGTCACCTCCTCACCTCTCCTTGATTTAATGATGAACCCTTGTCTCAGAACTTGCTTCCATAGTTCGTTTCCCGAGAATCTTACAATGTCATCTCGTCAATTGGTGTTGCGCCTTTTCTTCTCAGGCATCCCGAATCTGAGGTATCCCGACACCAATTAGATCTGAACCTCAATCAGATATGATGGTGGGAACATATTTCCAAGAGTAATAACAATGGTCTTTATATGACCCGGTAAGGTGATATCGTGCCTAGCACACCTGGCCGGAGGACCTATTGTTACAATTTCCTTTTTAGCAAGGCTATCCTTTCTTCCATGAGGAAATTGTAAGACTTATTCTACAAGCGGTTCCTGATGGATCCTTTGTGTTTCTAAAGTCTGATCTTCACCTGATAACCATGTCAAGGCTGTCTCGATGCATGTCTATGGTACTCCGATTTTCAACAGGAACATTTGAAGTCCGATGCTAAATGTTTCCTGCTGAATTATCCAAACACCGCTGTATGGGTAATGTCATGAAAATTCTCTCCCCTACCTAAAGGGTTTTCTACATTATACCCTGCCACGGATAGCATGCTCTGCTTGTCCTTGGGAAGGATGTAAACACCTTGGTGTACAACTCTGTCAGTGAGACCCTGTTTCTACTATTGATGACATTCCGGTAGCCACCGATGGACGAGAACTTTGCCTATTGGTCTGCCTCGTTCAACGAGCAGGAAAATGGTTCTCTTCGTCCCTCGCCCTTGGTATCGATGTTGTTGCCGACATAATCGACAGGCTACCCTCTGACATGCCTTGCTTGCATGATCACGCAAGACATCTCCGCCCTTCCTACTTTTAACCCACATGGTGGGCCCGTAACCCACAGTTCCAAAGGATCAAAACCTGACTCTCCTATACAACCCTGTTTCTAATGGTTATTCCCCATGCTTGGCTTCATATTTAATTCATGGGCCACCTTCCTAGTAATCTATTCTGGTATCAGGCGCAATACTATTTCTCGTTGCTCTGGACCCCTTTCACACTTTGTTCAGGCATCGAACGATTGTCTACCCGCTTAAACTTCTCATGGTACCTTCTTACTGGCTCTCGATATCTTCTTAAGTTTAATTCGAGAGTTACTTTCCGCCACCTTCCCCGATGTTATCGACCAGATAGTCGACCTTGCAGAGGTCTGTTCTCCCGGAATACCCACCCTTTATTCTTTCGTAAGTACGATGGAAATCCCGAAGGAATGATGACGACTTCATCATGATGACCTGAAGCGGAGAAATTAAGACCTCAACGTAATGGATCGACCTCTTCGAGAAGAGCAACCAAGACCGAGAAGATCCGTTAGAATTTCGTAATCAATTCCTTCCCCTTACTCCACCTCTTAAATCTCGGGACGAGATTTCTTGTAGTGGAGGAGATTGTGACGCCCAGGTAATCAAGCTACAGTAACCCTCTGGTAATGTTGCCATGTCACCTCGATTACTGTTGATAATCTCGCGTTAGTTTAGAACCGATCCAAATTCAAGTTTGAATCAAAGTCAAAACAATTAAAGTTTTCAAAAGTCAGAACTAAATTGTTCCTAATGTGTCAATTAATCCATAATAAACGTTGGTGAAGAAATCATCTTTTAATAAAATACTTAAATGCACTAAATAAACTAAAACAACGATAAAACAATTATCTAAAGTGCTTTTAAGGTAATAAGCAAATGCAAAATACTTTATTTAAAGTGCCAAAGTATTTGGGGCTGTGACCTATTTAATAACACCAAATTAGTTGCCGCTTTTAAATTTTATAAAACAAAAATAAAAGAAAACAGAAAAGAAATAGAATAATAATAAAAAAAGGCAGAACAAACAAAAACAAGAAGAAAAGGAAACCCCCTTCCCCCCCACTGGGCCACGGCCCAGTAGGCCATCGGGCCGCCACGCCGGCCCAGCCGCACCCCCACACCCTCCCCCTTATCCACCCCACTGGGGGAAAACCCTAACCCCCGACCGCACACATCGCCCCACTCCCCACGTCGCTCTCCCCCCTCTCGATCCGATCTGGATCGAGGGAGCGTTCCCGAGCCCCTTCGCCAACCGCCGCCGCCCGGGGTGCCCTCCCTCGCCGGACAACCTCGCCGGTGCCCCGTCGCCCTACGCCGTCGCCACCTCGACCCCGTTGCCTCGCCTCCTCACCTCCTCGTCCCGAGTCGAGGGCGCCGCGCCCTCGACCCCGTCGCCCTGCCGCACTCGTCGCCGGCGACCCGGACCGCCTCCCCGTCTCCGTCGATCGTCCCCGTCCTCCTCCCCATGGGTCGCCCCCGAGCCTCGACGCCCATGTGCCCCTCCAAACGCCGGTGAGGCCCTCGGCCTCCGCCTCCCCTTCCTTTCGTCCGCGGTCACCGCGCTCGTCCACCTTGCGCCCGTGCAGTCCGCTCGCCTTCGCCCCGTCTCTGCCTTGCGGTCGAGCACGGCCGCGCCCCTCGCCGCACGCGCTCTGGCGCCCGCTCACGGCCGCCGCCACCCTACACCGTCCCGCTGCCTCCCTGCCCCAACCGCTCCACCTGTGGCCGTTCCCCACTGCCGCCTCCTACCCGGCGCACCTTGCTGCAGCCGTCGGCGCCCGACGCCTCCACTGGCTTGGGCAGGCGCCCAAACGGGCTGACACCCGCAGCGCCTAGTCGCCCAGTGCCCGCTAGGCTCCCCCAGAGCCTATGACATATGGGCCCACGCCCCCATTTAAATAAAAAAAGAACTAGAAAATTAATTAGAAAATATTAATTAATTAATTAGATAATTAATTAACTTAATTAAATCTGTTAAATTAACATAAAGACTTAATTAAACTAATTAAACCTGCTTAGTTAGTCTAAGACAATGACGAACGGGCCCACCTGTCAGTTTGACCGGTCAATGGTCAAAGTTGACTGCTGATGTCACGATGACGTTAGCAAACACTATTCTGGATAATGTTGATTTTAAAATAATTAAATAAATCCTAAAAATGATTTAAATCTTTTAAAATTAATATAAAATAAATCGTAGCTCGGATGGGAAAACTTTGTACATGAAAGTTGCTCAGAACGACGAGACGAATCCGGATACGTAGCCTGTTTGTCCTCCACACATCCCTAGCATAGCAAAGCTGCAACCTTCCCCCTCCGGTTCATCTGCCCGAAAACGCGAAACACCGGGGATACTTTCCCGGATGTTTCCCCCCTTCGCGGGTATCACATATCCCTGCGTTACGTCACCCCTAGCACAACGTATTGCCGCGTCTTGCTTTGTGTTACATTTGATTGCTGTGTTATTTATTGTGTTCCCCCTCTGTTACTTCTTTTCGGTAGGCTCGGAGACCGTTGCCGATACCCCTGTGATCGGCTACATCGATGACGACCCCTTCTTCTTGCTAGAGCAACTAGGCAAGCCCCCCCCTTGATCACCAGATATCGCCTACTCTTCTCTATACTGCTTGCATTAGAAGAGTGTAGCATGTTACTGCTTTCGGTTAATCCTATTCTGCTGCATAGCCTGTCATTGTTGCTCCAGTTGTTACCCTTACCTGCTATCCTACTGCTTAGTATAGGATGCTAGTGTTCCATCAGTGGCCCTACACTCTTGTCCGTCTGCCATGCTATACTACTGGGCCGTGATCACTTCGGGAGGTGATCACGGGCATATACTATATACTTTATACTGTTACATTACTTATGATACTGTTCGGAGATGGGGGCTGAAGGGGCAGGTGGCTCCATCCCGGTAGAGGTGGGCCTGGGTTCCCGACGGCCCCCGACTGATACTTTATGGCGGAGCGACAGGGCAGGTTGAGACCACCTAGGAGAGAGGTGGGCCTGGCCCTGGTCGGCGTTCGCGGATACTTAACACGCTTAACGAGATCTTGGTATTTGATCTGAGTCTGGCCATTTGGTCTATACGCACTAGCCAACTACGCGGGAGCAGTTATGGGCACTCGACGTCGTGGTATCAGCCGAAGCCTTTGTGACGTCAGCGACTGAGCGGCGCGCGCCGGATTGGACTGGAACGCCTGCTAGGCTAGGTCTGCTTCCGGCCGCGTTCGCAACGTGCAGGTGTGCAATGGGCGATGGGCCCAGACCCCTGCGCCATAGCATTTAGACCGGCGTGCTGACCTCTCTGTTGTGCCTAGGTGGGGCTGCGACGTGTTGATCTTCCGAGGCCGGGCATGACCAAGGAAAGTGTGTCCAGCCAAATGGGATCAAGCGTGTTGGGTTATGTGGTGCACCCCTGTAGGGAAGTTTATCTATTCGAATAGCCGTGTCCCTCGGTAAAAGGACGACCCGGAGTTGTACCTTGACCTTATGACAACTAGAACCGGATACTTAATAAAACACACCCTTCCAAGTGCGAGATATAACCCGGTGATCGCTCTCTAACAGGGCGACGAGGAGGGGATCGTCGGGTAGGATTATGCTATGCGATGCTACTTGGTGAACTTACCATCTACTCTCTTCTACATGCTGCAAGATGGAGGTGGCCAAAAGCGTAGTCTTCGACAGGATTAGCTACCCCCCTCTTATTCTGGCATTCTGCTGTTCAGTCCACATATATGGCCCTTTACACATATACCCATGCATATGTAGTGTAGCTCCTTGCTTGCGAGTACTTTGGATGAGTACTCACGGTTGCTTTTCTCCCTCTTTTCCCCCTTTCCTTTCTACCTGGTTGTCGCAACCAGATGCTGGAGCCCAGTAGCCAGACGCCACCGCCGGCGACGACTCCTACTACACCGGAGGTGCCTACTACTACGTGCAGCCCGCTGACGACGACCAGGAGTAGTTTAGGAGGATCCCAGGCAGGAGGCCTGCGCCTCTTTCGATCTGTATCCCAGTTTGTGCTAGCCTTCTTAAGGCAAACTTGTTTAACTTATGTCTGTACTCAAATAGTGTTGCTTCCGCTGACTCGTCTATGATCGAGCACTTGTATTCGAGCCCTCGAGGCCCCTGGCTTGTATTATGATGCTTGTATGACTTATTTATGTTTTAGAGTTGTGTTGTGATATCTTCCTGTGAGTCCCTGATCTTGATCGTACACGTTTGCGTGCATGATTAGTGTACGATTGAATCGGGGGCGTCACACCTTATGAACTGTGGTTTGCCAAGAAACCCAAGTTGTCGTTTCTTAAAGTTTGGGGCTGTGATGCTTATGTGAAAAAGCTTCAACCTGATAAGCTCGAACCCAAATCGAAGAAATGTGTCTTCATAGGATACCCAAAGGAGACTGTTGGGTACACCTTCTATCACAGATCCGAAGGCAAGACATTCGTTGCTAAGAATGGATCCTTTCTAGAGAAGGAGTTTCTCTCAAAAGAAGTGAGTGGGAGGAAAGTAGAACTTGATGAGGTAACTGTACCTGCTCCCTTATTGGAAAGTACTTCATGACAGAAATCTGTTCCTGTGACTCCTACACCAATTAGTGAGGAAGCTAATGATGATGATCATGTAACTTCAGATCAAGTTACTACCGAACCTCGTAGGTCAACCAGAGTAAGATCCGCACCAGAGTGGTACGGTAATCCTGTTCTGGAGGTCATGTTACTTGACCATGACTAACCTACAAACTATGAGGAAGCGATCATGAGCCCAGATTCTGCGAAATGGTTTGATGCCATGAAATCTGAGATGGGATCCATGTATGAGAACAAAGTGTGGACTTTGGTTGACTTGCCCGATGATCAGCAAGCCATCGAGAATAAATGGATCTTCAAGAAGAAGCCTGACGCTGACGGTAATGTTACTGTCTACAAAGCTCGACTTCTTCCGAAAGGTTTTTGACAAGTTCAAGGAGTTGACTACGATGAGACCTTCTCATCCGTAGCGATGCTTAAGTCCGTCCGAATCATGTTAGCAATTGCCGCATTTTATGATTATGAAATTTGGCAAATGGATGTAAAGACTGCATTCCTGAATGGATTTCTGGAAGAAGAGTTGTATATGATGCAACCCGAAGGTTTTATCGATCCAAAGGATGCTAACAAAGTGTGTAAGCTCTAGCGATCCATTTATGGACTGGTGCAAGCATCTCGGAGTTTGAATAAATGTTTTGATAGTGTGATCAAAGCATATGGTTTTATACAGACTTTTGGAGAAGCCTGTATTTACAAGAAAGTGAGTGGGAGCTCTGTAGCATTTCTAATATTATATGTGGATGACATATTATTGATTGGAAATGATATAGAATTTCTGGATAGCATAAAAGGATACTTGAACAAGAGTTTTTCAATGAAAGACCTCGGTGAAGCTGCTTATATATTGGGCATCAAGATCAATAGAGATAGATCGAGATGCTTAATTGGACTTTCACAAAGCACATACCTTGATAAAGTTTTGAAGAAGTTCAAAATGGATCAAGCAAAGAAAGGGTTCTTGCCTGTGTTACAAGGTGTGAAGTTGAGTCAGACTCAATGCCCGACCACTGCAGAAGACAGAGAGAAAATGAAAGTTGTTCCCTATGGTTCAGCCATAGGCTCTATCATGTATGCAATGCTGTGTACCAGACCTGATGTGTGCCTTGCTATTAGTTTAGCAGGGAGGTACCAAAGTAATCCAGGAGTGGATCACTGGACAACGGTCAAGAACATCCCGAAATACCTGAAAAGGACTAAGGATATGTTTCTCGTTTATGGAGGTGACAAAGAGCTCGTCGTAAATGGTTACGTCGATGCAAGCTTTGACACTGATCCGGATGACTCTAAGTCACAAACCGGATACGTATTTATATTGAACGGTGGAGCTGTCAGTTGGTGCAGTTCTAAGCAAAGCGTCGTGGCGGGATCTACGTGTGAAGCGGAGTACATAGCTGCTTCGGAAGCAGCAAATGAAGGAGTCTGGATGAAGGAGTTCATATATGATCTAGGTGTCATACCTAGTGCATCGGGTCCAATGAAAATCTTTTGTGACAATACTGGTGCAATTGCCTTGGCAAAGGAATCCAGATTTCACAAGAGAACCAAGCACATCAAGAGACACTTCAATTCCATCCGCGATCAAGTCAAGGAGGGAGACATAGAGATTTGCAAGATACATATGGATATGAATGTTGCAAACCCATTGACTAAGCCTCTCTCACGAGCAAAACATGGTCAGCACCAAGACTCCATGGGTGTTAGAATCATTACTGTGTAATCTATATTATTGACTCTAGTGCAAGTGGGAGACTGAAGGAAATATGCCCTAGAGGCAATAATAAAGTTGTTATTTATATTTCCTTATATCATGATAAATGTTTATTATTCATGCTAGAATTGTATTAACCGGAAACTTAGTACATGTGTGAATACATAGACAAACAAAGTGTCACTAGTATGCCTCTACTTGACTAGCTCGTTGAATCAAAGATGGTTAAGTTTCCTAGCCATAGACATGAGTTGTCATTTGATTAACGGGATCACATCATTAGAGAATGATGTGATTGACTTGACCCATTCCGTTAGCTTAGCACTTGATCGTTTAGTATATTGCTATTGCTTTCTTCATGACTTATACATGTTCCTATGACTATGAGATTGTGCAACTCCCGAATACCGGAGGAACACTTTGTGTGCTACCAAACGTCACAACGTAACTGGGTGATTATAAAGGTGCTCTACAGGTGTCTCCGATGGTACTTGTTGAGTTGGCATAGATCGAGATTAGGATTTGTCACTCCGATTGTCGGAGAGGTATCTCTGGGCCCTCTCGGTAATGCACATCACTATAAGCCTTGCAAGCAATGTGACTAATGAGTTAGTTGCGGGATGATGCATTACGGAACAAGTAAAGAGACTTGCTGGTAACGAGATTGAACTAGGTATTGAGATACCGACGATCGAATCTCGGGCAAGTAACATAACGATGACAAAGGGAACAACGTATGTTGTTATGCGGTTTGACCGATAAAGATCTTCGTAGAATATGTAGGAACCAATATGAGCATCCAGGTTCCGCAATTGGTTATTGGCCGGAGATGTGTCTCGGTCATGTCTACATAGTTCTCGAACCCGTAGGGTCCGCACGCTAAACGTTCGGTGACGATCGGTATTATGAGTTTATGTGTTTTGATGTACCGAAGGTTGTTCGGAGTCCCAGATGTGATCACGGACATGACGAGGAGTCTCGAAATTGTCAAGACATAAACATCGATATATTGGATGACTATGTTTGGACATCGGAATGGTTTCGGGTGAGTTCGGGCATATACCGGAGTACCGGGAGGTTACCGGAACCCCCCGGGAAGTATATGGGCCTTATTGGGCCATAGTGGGAGAGAGGAGAGGGAAGCCTAGGAGGGGGCGCCCCCCAAGCCCAATCCGAGTTGGGTGGGGGGCCGGCCCCCCCTTTCCCTCCCCCTCTCTCCCCCTTCCTTCCTCTCCTAATCCAACTAGGGAAGGGGGCGAATCCTACTCCCGGTGGGAGTAGGACTCCCTTGGGGCGCGCCATAGGAGGGCCAGCCCTCCCCCTCCTCCACTCCTTTATATACGAAGGAGGGGGCACCCCTTAGACACACAAGTTGATCATTGATCCTTTAGCCGTGTGCGGTGCCCCCCTCCATCATAATCCACCTCGGTCATATCGTTGCAGTGCTTAGGCGTGCGCCGGTAGCTTCATCATCACCGCCATCACGCCGTCATGCTGACGAAGCTCTTCCTCGACACTCAGCTGGATCGAGAGTTCGTGAGACGTCACCGATCCGAACATGTGCAGATCGCGGAGGTGTCGTACTTTCGGTACTAGGATCGGTCAGACGTGAAGATGTACGACTACATCAACCGTGTTGTCATAACGCTTTCGCTTACGGTCTACGAGGGTACGTGGACGATACCCTCCCCTCTCGTTGCTATGCATCACCATGATATTGCGTGTGCGTAGGAAATTTTTGAAATTACTGCGTGCCCCAACGGCGGAAGCACGAGAGATGCCCCGCCTTGCTGCAAAAGCAGCCGACATGTCCCGTCGCGTCGCCGTAGCAGCACAGAGGTCCTGCCGCGCCGCCGAAGCAGCACAGAGGTCCCGCCGCACCATCGATGCAGCAGACTAGTCCGGCCGTGCCGCGGAAGCAGCAGAGATGTCCCGCCGCGCCGCGAATGCACCAGAGATGTCTTCCCGCGCCACGGTGGCCTGGGAAAATGTCTAGCGGGCAGGCGAGGACTCTCACAGGGCATGCGCGCTATGCTCGATGACCTGATGGGTCGGATCTTCGACTGGATGAAACCGTAGGACGAGATGAATGCCTCGTTTGAAAATGCTACCAGTGTCATCCGGGGATTAGGGGAGGACAAGGCGAAGCTCCGCACCGAGCGTGACCTGCTGAGGGAGAAGATCGCCGGAACGACGAAGCAGCACGAGGAGACCACTGCCTTGTTGAAGAGGATGGGCATCATCGTGAAGAAACTTATGGACGAGAATGCCATGCCCCGCATCGAGCGCGAAAGGATGGTGGAGGAATCCGTGGATGCTCTCAAGCAGCGTATTGAGGACACAAAAGAGCTCATGGCCGCTCGCGGCGAGAACTAGTCTCCGCGGCCTGCAGTAACGCATCAAGAAAGTAGAGATCAGCGAGCCAGATCATTGTTTGCGTCTTCCTTCTTCTTTTGCCCTTGTGTATTTCGGGCGTTGCCGCATGTGGCTTTTTAAATTATCTTCCTAAATATGTAAGACAATTATTATCCATTGTCATCGTCCTTATATTCATCAGTCTTGCTATAAGTTGCGGCCGATGCTATATATGTCCGTCGGATGTTACATCAAGATCCGTGCAAAACTCTCTTTTCAGTTTTTCTTTTTTCTCTCTTAAATCTCAGTCGAGTGAGACATAGTCACGCCATTACAGAGGGGCTCGGGCGCCATTAATGGAGACGTTGGGAGAGAGCTGGGCGGCGGATGGAGTTCAAAGGGCTCTCCTCCCGATAAGCATGCGCAGGGGTCTGATCGCACGCCTCATGTACTCAAATAGCTACCCCGCACGACACCTCCTAGCCAATAAAAAAGGGGACGTGTGGCGTCACGTAAATGGTAAGTAGAACGCCCACGGTTTCAATAATACGTGTGCTTCCGATTGTAACGTGACAGCACTTGTTCCAAAATGACTGTTGATTGTTGATGTGTGCGCCTTTGGAAATCGGACAAAAAATTTACCACACCATGTTGGTGCCATGTCATGACACCATGCCAAGTTTCATGATTTTCAGGCGAGTTTTGGATTTACGGGATTTTTAAAACCAAGTTTCTCGATGTTTCCGGCAGAGCCAAGACACCATTCCATTCCCTTTTCTTGCATGGGACCTAGAAATTCGCCCAAGTACACATAAATGATTTTTTAACTAATTTTGTCACACCGGAGCATGTGCTTATAGTTCAAATTTGAATTATGTACATTAAATGCCTCCCAACCGTCTGATCATCAATTTTGGGCGTCGGCCGTTAGATTAGCTGTGAATCGCTTTTAATCTCGTATCGTTCGCTAATACAGATCGCTCACATCATGGGCCGCTGCTCCGTTAGCATTTTTGGACGCTCCAGGTTAACTTGGGCCTAATGGGCCGTGGCAGTTTTCCCACGTGAAGCGGATGGACACAGAGCCTCGCACAATCCATCCCCACGAACCCTTGCCGTGGCTTCCTAACAAAATATATCTTGTGGTGGCTTATGAGAGAGGACGTCCTGCACGCAGCGGCATCTGAAGCCATATATCCAGCCGCACGCTTCATCAAGCTGATCCACGCATTAACTAGCTGTGGAAATGACCCCGACGTCATACATCGCTATATACAAACGAATACAATGGCCACGTCAAGCTAGGTGGGCTCATCCCCTGCGGTACGCAACTGACATTTAAGGAATTTTGTACCACGTGAGCCCAGTTTGGTTTTACTAAAGCGTCTGGGCGACATAGACTAGGTTGCGTGTACCTACGTTAGTCGGTCCTCCGTTCTCACCAGTTGCACCTACTAACACGCGGACCTGCTGGAACTGAAAAAGGGCCGCCTGTGGTCCGACTGGATCTACTCATGGCGAATCCCAGCCCAGAGCGATGGCACCGGCGACGGGCAAGAGATGAGTAAAACTCTTCTTTTCTACGTTTCGCTGTTGGTCGGCGCCGGTCTTGCAGATGGACATGTGCCGGTTAACTTGTTGGGCGAGTGAGGAAGGGAGCTAGAGCGCTGGACGAACTGGGGACGAGATCTTACCTTGCTGCGTGGCGGAGTGCGCTTGCGACGTCGCCCGAAGAAATCAAGAAAACCTTCGATGCGGCGAGCAATGCACCTTGTTTCATCTACAGCTGTGTGGTAGAGGTTCTGTATTCAATGCGGGTGCGGCTAGAGGGTGGGGTTGGATTTTTTAACGTAGCGTGTCCAGGCTGCCTCTCTGACAAGATGTCGTGGGTCATTCTGACCGTGCGGCCACTGGCATGGACGCTAGTGCACGGCTCGCACTGCATGCCTCGATGATTGATGCATGCAGGCCGCGTCGCTGCTTTTAACTTAACAAATGCGGAATGTGTTTTTCTTTAATTTAACGTTAATTTTCAAATGAGGTTACATGATGGCGTTGCACGCATTCGTCATCTTGCCCAACGAAAAAACAAGCGACACGCTGCCCACTTGGTGAACAAATAGTCTTTTCTAAATAATAATACGTTTATTTTGCAGCCGGTCCGGTGTCCGTCACGTTCGGCCTTCCCTCTGCTTCATTGCTGCCCGCCTGCTGTACAACGTGTGCGCGTGTGCACTCTGTCTTATTGATGCATGGTGTTTAAATAGGCGTGATAAAGAAAAGGTTACGTTACACAGTGCTTCGGGCAACAGCCTTGTACTGCCATTTGCAGAGTGTCCTTTCTTGGTGTCAGACTGTCAGGTCGTACTGCCAGTGTGCTTCAATCTAATACGCATATACGTGGCCATCCCAAAGTTTTGCAGAGTGTCCTTCCTTGGTGTCAGACTGTCAGGTCGTACTGCCAGCGTGCTCCAATCTAATACGCATATACGTTGCCATCCCAAAGTCTACCGTTTCCTATACTCTAACTAGCATGCCATGCTGATGCGAATCGCGAAGGGCCATGCACCGTCGATGCCGTGCGTTCATATGCCGCTGCGTGCAGCCCTGCACTTCTCGGTGGCTTATCCACGACAGTTCCCCAACCTAGCGATGCGGGAGCGACGACTGCGACGCTGGAGGATCGACTGGTCCGACGTACGGCGCCTCGCCGGGCGACTGGACGGCATCTGCTAGGCTGCGCAACCGGACGGTGCCATCGCGTGAACAGCCCAAGTCGATTCAACTTCTATTGCTAATTGAGACCTTAATTGTCATCAATAGCAGTGGATGGGCGGCCGCCAATTATTATTGGGTCAGTTACAATTTTACATTCATGTTTTTCCTTCGTACAATTTATGAGCATGTCATAAACACCTATATAATCGCAATCTTACGCTGGTTCTTCCCAACTATCCCCACTTCTAGAAATCATTCTCCAAGAGCTAGCCATGGCTAATATTTTAGGTATGGAATTCGTTCAAATCCTCCCTCCTTTCTGCATCCCCTCTTACCCCAGGTCTTCATTGTTTTTCTCTATTCATATTTTTTTGTGCTCAAAAAAAATGCAGGTCTTCATTTTTAAGGATTTGAGGCTGATTCTGCTGGATTAGAAGGTTTAGGTATTATTGGTATTCAATGGCTAATGGACAGGTTAGTACCAGTGTTCTTATGCCTCATCTTACTATCGGTGTGAATGTACCTCTAATTCCTATTATATGATGCCAATTTATAATTGTTCTGAATAATTGCAGTACCACGTATCGATCTTGCTCTATGTAGCTATTAGCAAGTGAAAAATGAAGAAAAGAAAAACAAATGCATGCAAGTGGTGATGCGTCAACATCACACTCTGGATCAAAATACAAATCAAAACGAGCAAAACATACAAATTTCTTGCAAGGCACTGATGCATCGACATCACAATCTGGTTATATTGAAAATATTGTGCCTCCCAAATCAAAAAACCATGGTCCTCCTTTTCAAAATTTTCCCTACATACAGCAGAGAGCAAGCAAACAAAAACCAACTGGCACGCATTAGGTTCAGGAAACGAGTAAAGGTAGTTAATTCTGGACCATTGTGTGATGCCTCAAGATGTAGTACACTAAACTATTAGTTTATCCCTTTGATAGGTAAAACACTAGCAGTAACGACAAACAAGACGAGGACAAGGACGGGGACAACACTAATGGAAGTGATAAAAATGAAGGACAAATCTCTCCTACACTTGATGCAACATATATACAATTATTTCTCATTTTGTTATATCCTTGACTTTTTTTTAGTTCATTATCATCGCCATTTTTGTTTGAATTATTAAAGGAACATATTTTTTTTTTGAAAAGGGGGGACTCCTCGGCCTCTGCATCAGAACGATGCATACGGCCACTTAGATAAATAAAATTGGCTCAATAATGTCGTAGAGTCGTAAAACAAAATAAAGTCGAGCTCACATAGACCTCGACGCTAAAACAGAAAAAGGCCATAAAGCCACAACCGGCTGGCATAATAAAGATAGGAAAACTAATTGCCTATCCTATTACATGACCGTCATCCAAACCGGTTGAAGATACCCCGCGCTACTATCTCCCACCGGACAGATCCAGTAACCAAACGCTCCCTGGCCTCCGTCGGAGTGAGTAGGGACCACATACGGATCAGCGCCGTAGCACGGAATACAACCTGCAAAAAATGAATAGTAGTTATTCTGTTAAAAGCCAAATCATTTCTGCAGTTCCAAATTGCCCATAACAACGCACAAACTCCTACACGAATGTGTCTAGCTGTAACGGACTCTATCCCATCCAGCCACGTTCCAAATAACGACCCGACCGAACTCGGAGGAGTAATGTTAAAGGCAATTTGCATGGAGCGCCACAAAATTCTCGCCAACAAGCACTCAAAGAAGAGATGCTTAATGGTCTCATCCCGATCACAGAAACTACACCTAGTAGATCCTGTCCAATTGCGCTTAACCAAGTTGTCCTTTGTTAGAATGACCTGTTTATGGACAAACCACATAAACACTTTAATTTTCAAAGGAAATTTGACTTTCCAAACATGTTTGGAGCTAGGAATGACACTCGAGTTAATAACATCGATGTACATCGACTTAACGGTAAATTGTCCAGACCTAGTAAGTTTCCAACACAACTGATCGGGCTGATGATGTAGCTGGACCTCCATCAGTCTACGCACCAGATGAAGCCAAGCTTCCCATCTATCACCAACAAGCACCCTCCTAAACTGGATATTAAGGGGAATGGCCTGCATAATCGTTGCCACTAGCGCATCACGGCGATGGACAATACGATACAGAGTTGGGTACTGTAATGCCAAAGGTGTATCACCAAGCCAAGTGTCCTCCCAGAAGCGAGTATCGTTGCCATCTCCGACAATAAACTTTGTTCTATTAAAGAAGGCTGCCTTAACTCTCATAAGCCCCTTCCAAAATGGCGAATCAGTTGGTCTCACTCTCACCTGTGACAAAGTTTTGGATTGCAGATACTTGTTACGTAGAATCTGTGCCCAAGTCGCATCAGTCTCAACTAATAGCTTATATAGCCACTTACTAAGAAGGCATCTATTCTTGGCCTCAAGATTCTCGATACCCAACCCCCCTTGATCCTTAGGACGACAAATAACATCCCACTTGGCGAGTCTATACTTTCTCTTAAGAGCATCACTCTGCCAAAAAAATCTTGATCGATAGAAGTCCAGCCTTTTCCTAACCCCAACTGGAACCTCAAAGAAAGATGGGAGGAACATCAGCATACTTGTGAGCACCGAATTAATAAGAATTAACCGGCCTCCATAAGACATAAGTTTGCCCTTCCAGCAACTAAGTTTCTTTTCGAACCGATCTTCGATACATTTCCACTCTCTGTTCGTGAGCTTACGATGATGAATGGGTATACCTAGGTAAGTAAAAGGTAAAGCCCCTAATTCACATCCAAACAATTGCCTATAAGCCTCTTGTTCCTCCTTGGCTCTACCAAAGCAGAACAACTCGCTTTTATGAAAGTTAATCTTTAAACCGGACAATTGTTCAAATAAACACAACACCAGCTTCATGTTTCTCGCTTTTGCCAAGTCATGCTCCAAAAAGATGATTGTATCATCAGCGTACTGCAAAATGGACACACCCCCATCAACTAGGTTAGGCACCAAGCCACCTACCTGACCGGCGTCCTTTGCCCTGCCTATGAGAATTGCCAACATATCAACCACAATGTTGAACAAAATAGGGGACATTGGATCTCCTTGCCTCAGGCCTTTGTGTGTCTGGAAATAATGCCCTATATCATCATTTACTTTAATTCCAACACTACCTTTTTGCGTAAAGGATTCTACCTGGCGTCGCCAAGCCTCATCAAAACCCTTCATGCGTAAGGCCTGTTGAAGGAATGGCCATTTGACTTTGTCATACGCTTTTTCGAAATCCACTTTGAAAACAACCCCATCCAGCTTTTTCGTGTGGATTTCATGGAGCGTTTCATGAAGGACCACAACCCCCTCAAGGATGTTCCTGTCCGGCATGAAGGCAGTTTGGGTAGGCTGCACAACAGCATGCGCGATCTGTGAGAGCCTATTGGTCCCGACCTTGGTGAAAATTTTGAAACTAACATTAAGAAGACAGATTGGCCTGAATTGCTCAATTCTCACAGCCTCTGTTTTCTTAGGAAGAAGGGTGATCATTCCAAAATTTAGCTGAAAAAGATGAAGCTGTCCAGCAAACAGATCATTGAACAAAGGCAACAAATCCCCTTTAATGATATGCCAGCATTTCTTATAGAACTCCGCTGGAAATCCATCTGGGCCCGGCGCTTTGTTATTTTTCATTTGCGAAACGGCCTCAAGTACCTCTTTCTCGGAAAAAGGAGCCGTCAGAATATCATTCTCCACAGCTGTGAGCTGAGGAACATCCTCAACCCTGGACTCATCCAGAGACACACAGTTATTTTCTGGAGGGCCAAACAACTGCTTATAGTACTCAGTTATGTACAATTTTAGGTTTTCCTGTCCTACAATTGTACCCTCATCTTGCTCAAGCTGAAAGATCCTCTTCTTTTGATGCTTACCATTAGCAATCATGTGAAAGAATTGAGTGTTCGCGTCCCCCTGGACTACTCGCCGGACCTTGGCCCGCAACGCCCACTTCAACTCTTCTTCCCTAAGAAGTTCTTTCAGCCTCAATTCCGCGTCAAGCTTGGCATGAAGCTCCGCGGCCGGCAGTATCGTGGTTTCTGCTTTTACATCCAGGGACTGAATAAGGGAAAGAAGCCTTTCCTTTTCAACCTTATAAATCCCGCTAAGATGCTTAGCCAGTCCATGCAGGAAACTCCTCAAGTGCCTAATCTTATTCTGCCAGCGCTGAAGCGCAGTCTTTCCTCCTGAATCCTTAGCCCACTCTCTAGCCACAAGATCAAGGAAGCCTTCACGTTCAAACCAAGCCATCTCAAAGGAGAACACATTCTTGTTCCCCAGGTGGGAGGGCTCACCAGAGTCCACAAATAGCGGCGCGTGGTCAGAGATACCACGGGACAGGGCCTGGACTGTTACTAGAGGGAACTTCTGTTTCCAATCGACACTGGCCAACACTCGATCCAACTTCTCATACGTCGGATTTGGCAGCGCATTAGCCCTGGTGAATTTTCTGCCCGAGAGCTCAATTTCTCTCAGGTTCAAACTTTCAATGATAGTATTGAACATGAACGACCATCTGCCGTCAAAGTTATCATTGTTCTTATCCTCACGCCTTCTAATAATATTGAAATCACCCCCACCAGGATAGGCAACTGCTCGGACCCACAAATCTGAACGAGATCAGCCAAGAATTCGGGCTTGAGCTCGGGCTGCGCAGCCCCATATACCGCAACCAGAGCCCAATTAAACCCATCTTCCTTCGACCGCACCCGGAACTTGACTGCAAAGTCACCCATAACCACACTGCGAACCTCAAGCGTTTCGCACCTAACGCCGAGTAAGATTCCACCCGATCTCCCTCTCGGCGGCAAGCAATGCCAATCAAATTCTAAACCCCCCGACAAAGAATTTAGAAATTGAGGCGCAAAATTATCTCTACCCGTCTCCAATAGAGCGATAAAATCTAAATGATGCTCGACAGACGCCTCAGCAAGAAACCTTCTTTTAGCCAAGTCCCTTAGACCTCTGCTATTCCAAAAGATTCCTTTCATAGTTCATCATGGAATTTTTTGCCGAACGAATCCTAGCACTCCTACGCACTGCGGACACCGGGTATACCTTCCGTTTCCACTTGCGCTTTGGGATAATTTGACTCTGCAACTGGTCCTCACAACCAGTGTCAGAAGGGCTTGCCAAAACTATCTCAGTAGAATCATCCTCTACATCCGCCTCAGAACTAGGTGGCATAAGATCCGCACAAAAATTGTCGAGCACCCTGACCCCGAGCGCATCAACCTCAGAATCACACATGGGTTTAACAGCCGCAATATTGCGAATCATCTCTAAGGCCCGCTCAGCCTCTAGATCTAGTAGATCATTAATAGAATTAGAAATTTCAGTGCCATTACTACCTAGTGAAACTCCTAATTGATTTGCATTATCAACAATCTCATCATTTGAAAAATGCAAAATGGAATTAGAAGTATTGACCGACATACCAGTAGTGACCTCCACATCACGAAGCTTGGCCGCCCTCATGGCGCACCACTGCTGAATGTCGTCCACATCCGGATGTGCCTGGAGACGGTCACTCACCCGGCGCCCCTCAGACATCGGATCCTGAATCCCACCAAACGCAATGACCTCCTCCCGAGAGATCGCGGTTGGGGTACGGCCTCCTGCGTCACCCCAACCCGCAGTCCAATCGACCTGCAGGGGCTCCCCCACAGCCTCGCCAGAAGGTGGACGGGACGCCTGGCGCGCCCCACAAGACGGGGCTGGCAACGAGGATGGTGGAGGCAGAACAAGGGCCGCCCGCCCTAGCTCCCCACCCAGCACCGGTGAAGCCACCACCACAGGAGAAAGCTCCGAGGACACCTACCCCGAGCCCTCTCCCAAAGGCAAAGCCGGCACCAACCGAAAGGAAGGCGCAACGGGAGAGGAGGTATCCGAGGCCTCCTGCCCCGGACCTCCTCCCAACGAAGAAGAGGACACGGGAGCCACCTGCCCCGCATCCCCTTCCTCAGCAGAAAGAGAGCAACCCGAAGCCGCCTGCCCTAGGGCTCCTCCCGACACGCCAGGCCCGAGAAGCTGCGTCATCTCCTGAGGGGGAACCGCGCGCTGAGCAGAAGAGGGAGCGGCCACCTGCCGACTCACCTCCTCCTCCCCCCAGACCGAAAGTGATGGAGCCCCAATATCCCCAATACGCGAATCCACAACATCTTGAAACCCCAAAGCAGGCAAAGCGAGCTCAAAAGCCTCCTCGGACTCAACCCGATCGCTCCACAACCTTGATGGTGCAGAAGAAGGCTCGAAGGACCCAAATCTCAGAGTCGCCGAAGGCACCGAGGAGGGTTGGGCAGCTCTATCCCCGGTCGTCGCGGTCTCGGACCCCGGCCCCTTGGACAGCTGTCGTCCAGAGTCCTCGACCGGCGGTTCCTGTACTCCCGCGCCACCGTCACCCTCGTGCATATCAAAATCAGACTCGTGAGCCGGCGCAGCCAGAAGGCTCTCGTCCTCAAACTCAATAACCAGATTATAAATCCTGCCTCGATAAGCCCACTTAACCACTTCCGGCACATATTTAACGTTCAGAATACTGACCAGAACCCGAGCAATCCCGTGAGCTCTGGTGAAAGCCATGTCCACACGCTCAGGCTTCCCCACAAGAATGCCCAAGCTGGCCACAACCCGAGCATCCTGCAGCGGTGTGGAAGGTGCCCCGGAAAAACGCAACCACGCCTGCGTAAGCGTGTGCCCTGAGGCTCAACAAGCTTCCATTCCTGAAACTCAAGGATGCCATCAGTACCCGGCACCTTACACATCCCAAAACTCAACAACCTCTGCAGATCCTCCACGGAAGGGCACTCAACCCTGAACATCTTATCATCAAGACTGACAAGGTCCCACTGGAAATCCCCAGGGGCTAGCTCTCGAAGCCTCTGCACGATCTGTGTCTCAGACACCTCCCCTCTGGTGACCTTGACAATCCCCGTGGTCAGACTCGGAGACTCGTCAGGAACCTCATGCTCAGTCGGAGACTCGAAAAAAGTTAGCTCAGCACAGTATACTCCATACATCATGAGTGACGGTGCCTGATCGCGCAGTAACGGACAATCCCCAGATTCGTGTGCCAGTTTACCGCGGGTATCACATAACCGCGCCACACACTCCGCAATGAAGTGGCCCTTGTCTCCGCAACGATAACAAAGCATCTTTTCCTTCCTGCGCTCCCACTTGGACGCTCTATCAGACTCAGCCCTGTCCATCATCTCCACGGACACATCAGTCATAACCTCGTTCTCAGGAACCGGAGCAGAAGCAAGAGCCGTCACCACCTCCATAGCGTGACCGGTCAACACAGGCTCCTCGGCAGCCCCGCTATCAGTCGTCTGCTCGACAACAACCAGGATAGAACCATCTTCTGCCAAGGAACAAGAAGCGCCATCTTTTGAAATTGCTACTGCAAGCAAAAATGATTCACACAACACTAACAAGAAGCCATCAAAAGGTCCAGACCAAAAATTGCAACCTAAAGTTTAGTACATATCCACTTACTATTTATTTACAAACTTTTCTCTGGATTACAGGACTGGAACCGAAGCCAACACATCAACTTGATGCACTTATCATAAAAGAGCTTCGATCAGCTTATTTCTGAAGCAAATAAAGGAACGGTGTTCTTCTGCATACATTCACCTTTTAAAGTTATTTAGTTTCTGATTAATAAATATTTCGCCTGCGTGTGAATGCTACTGCATGATCAGATGATCAACGATTTTGTCTTTACCAGTTAACGTGTCTTGGTACTATGTTTTGCAAAACCTATTCCTGTTTTGCGCACTGAATAATGAAACAACTTATGCATTTCTATACATATGGTTATCATACCTCTAAATAATGGTTGTTTCCATAGCTCTGGTTTCTATTCCGATAGGAAAATGCACTTCTTCGATATTCTACTATTCTACCAAGAATGTTGAAAATGCACTTATTCGATCTTCTACTATTCTACTAAGAATGTTTAAATCCCAATGATATAATATATCAATTCTATTAGCATAACAAAATGCATCTTTTCAGTTTTCAGTTGATCTTTTAGTATGCAAAATAAGGATTCCTACCCTAAATTCAGCAGTCGAAGCAGACCTTTAGTGCCCACCCCTCAAAAAATTGCAGCATGGAGCTACTAATTCCTGTCCTGTATCATTGTTTCTCCTCATTTTTCTTCCCTACAAGGCTAACGCAGATACAACAACAGTAAATGGAAATGACAAATAACCAGTTATCAGTTACAGATGTGCGGTGCCAAATGGTAACTGAGTGCTTATGAATGCCTGAGCATATAATGATCATTAGCGTGACTTCTCACACACCATTCTACTATAAGTATAGAACATTTCCATATAACATGTTAAAGTATTAACCAATTTCTGCCAGAAGGTACCCATGCTCTCAGTTCATAAAATAATATCCAGTATACTTCCAACTTCGGGGGATAGGTACTAACCAATTAAATTTTGTAGCAAATCAAATACACTATATGATGGTACCTATTCCCAGATATTCAGCCAAACCAACGCAAAGACAACCCGCTGAATCCATGAATATGAGATGAAAAGCAAACATGACCAGTATACTCGATCTTAATGTACTTCAGTTAAACCTCCAGAATCAGAACGGAAACCCAATTCTAATTTATTACAAGGCTATTTTTTGAGACAATATTACATAACTATTAAATGATAAACATTAAAACAACATGACACAAGGCTCAGTCCAAGACCATTCTTTTAGATTAAACATTGAAAAAGCGTGATACAAGGCCCAGTCCAAGACCATACTTTCAGATAAATTCAAAAAGGCAACCCCAAGAACGAACTAATAGCTTATTTAATCCTCCCATCATTTCATGTGATACCTCTGGATTTCAATATTCGATAAAGGACGGTTCAAAAAAATTCAACAAGGGAAGGATCTTCTCAACTTAAAACAAAATCTGAATCTAAAATTACAATACAAAATTACGGAACAATGTGTTTTTGTATATTCGTATCAATGCCTAACATTGAATTGCATATATCGACGGGCGCAGCAACGCGCGCCGGCATGGTCTACTGTATAAAAAAGGCCAAACGAATCCGGAATAATTCCAAATTGTAACACGGCACTCATAGTTCTATGTTGCCTGTGTAAAAATCTAGGGGGGGGGTAAGCATATATCGTTTCACACACAAAGATGACACGTTCCCTCTCAGAACCACGGGTCTTCTTGAGAGAAGCACCGGTTTGCAAGAAGCTTATACCAAAGCTTGTCCCAATTCAGCCAAAAAATTACCACAGCATGTTGATGCCATGTCATGATACCATGCCAAGTTTCATGATTTTCATGCGTGTTTTGGATTTACAAGAATAAAAAACCAAGTTTCTCAATATTTTCGGCCGATCCACGACGCCCAGATGTTTGAATGTCATTCCCATTTCTTGCATGGGACCTAGAAATTCACCCAAGGAAACACATGTGATTTTTCAACCAACTTCGGTGCACTGGAGCATGTGCTTGTAGTTCAAATTTGAATTATGCACATTAAATGCCCAGAAACTCAATTAATGTATAAAAAAGGCCAAACAACACAGCACTCATATACTTCTATGTTGCCTCTGTAAAAAATCAAGGGGGGGCAGTGTATATTGCTTCGCACACAAAGGTGACACATTCCCCCTCGGAACCATGAGTCTTGAGAGAAGCTCCGGTTTGCAAGAAGCTTATACCAAAACTTGTCCCAATTCGGCCAATTTTTTTACCACAGCATGTTGGTGCCATGAAATGACACCATGCCAAGTTTCATATTTTTTAGGCGAGTTTTGAATTTACTGGAATTTAAAAAACCAAGTTTCTCAATGTTACTAGCCGAGCCACGACGCCCAGATGTTTGAATTTCATTCCCATTTCGTGCATGGGACCTAGAAATTCACTCAAGGACACACATGTGATTTTTCAACCAACCTTGGTGCACTGGACCATGCGCTTGTAGATCAAATTTGAATTATTCACATTAAATGCCCAGAAACTCAATTAATGCATAAAAAGGGCGAAACGAACCCGGAATAATTCCATATTTTAACACGACACTCATATAGTTATATGTTTTCTCTGTAAAAAAATCAATAGGGGGCAGCGTATGTCGTTTCGCACACAAAGGTGACACGTTCCCTCTCGAAACCACACACCTTCTTGAGAGAAGCTCCAATTTGCAAGAAGCTTATAACAAAACTTGTCCCAATTCGGCCATTTTTTTACCACGGCATGTTGGTGCCATGAAATGACACCATGCCACGTTTCATGATTTTTAGGCGAGTCTAGGATTTACAGGAATATAAAAACCAAGTTTATCAATGTTTTCGACCGAGCCACGATGCCCAGATGTTTGAATTTCATTCCCATTCTTGCATGGGACCTATAAATTCACCCAAAGACACACATGTGATTTTTCAACAAACTTTGGTGTACTGGAGCATGTGCTTGTAGTTCAAATTTGAATTATGCACATTAAATGCCTAGAAACTCAATTAATTCATAAAAAATGCCAAACGAACCCGGTATAATTCCAAATTTTAACACGACACTCATATAGTTGCATCTTCACTATAGATAAATGTTCTAGCAATTCAAACACCATCCTTTCCCTCCGTAACACCATTTTGTCTTTCAAAACAGAATGAAAAAAATATGTATACCACAAACAGTTTACTAGCAAGAATAGTGTGGGATGCATATAAAATATCTTGACGCACCGTTTAGTCTGGCTTACGCAGGAAGCTTCGTTGTCTACAGTCCACTGCCCGCGCTTGAACCACACTTGCGCGCCAGTTTCTCGCGGCACCGAGCGAAATTATTTTGCCACCGCGGAAATATCTATCTCCCCACCACCCACCAAAAGCCACATTTCCACTATTCCTTCTTGGTTTCCAAGTTCAAACCTTCACTACTGCTTACTGGCAGCGCCGCCTCCTCGTCGGCGACCCTTCTTCTTGCAGCACCGCCTCCTCGTCGGTGACCCTTCTTCTTGCTGCGCAGCCTCGTCGATATGGTCAAGTAATCCACACCCCACCCACCCCATCCTCCTTCCGCATCCCACATGCCCCGACAGACGGCGCGACACCTTCTGCCGAGATCACTAGCCCCGTCCTCCAATTAAGTGCCGCTCACAGCCATTTTGCACACAGTATAACATGGAGCACAGTAGCATCTGGCAGTGGAGAAGCAAAATCGCGGCCGTACGCGCGGACGAGGTCACTATGGCTGCCATGCGCGCCGACCGCCATATCTTAGAGGAGCGCCCTGTCTTCGAGGCCACCGTCGGCACCGCCACGCGGTTGTCTACTTTAAAATACAGCTCGTGCTATTTTCACGAGGCCACCGCCAGTGCCTTCTAGTGATTTGTCCTCTGTAATGTTAATATGCAATCTGATATTCTGAAATGTAATGTTTAGTTAACAGTTTGGTCCAACAATTGCTACATTTCGAAGTACTGTTCTCAAGCATTCTTGGTTTCGTTAACTGTCTTATCTTCTAGTATATGTTCTATTCTGCAATGTCGTGCTCAGTTAACTATTTTGGTTCATTTGGTCTGTTGTCCAGTTAACTGTTTGGTTCAATTCTGTAATTTGATTTTCATTTGTTGTGGGTACAATTTTGTATTGTTATGCATGTGAGAAATAAATCGAATTTGGCTGTACTTAATACATATTCTACTGATAGTATGGCAACTCTCAGTTAACCTGATCAAGATCTTCCTTATATGTGTTGCAGGGAAACAATGGGAGGTACTTCGGTTTACCATCGAGGTTTGCTCATGCATAGTCCTTTCGCTAATAGCACATTATTGTGCAGTTGGAGGAATCATTCTAATATTTAGCTTTCTTACAATTTGGTCCTGCACATGTAGGTCCCGTTGTCAGAGGCTTAGACCCACTGTTCGACCCATTTTGCATATGGGGAAATGAGATGTCCATGAATATCAGTCAAGTCAAGAAACTCAGAAAGATTGTTAGGATAAACAAACTTGTGACGAATAACAATAAGATCTTTGTTTGCACAATGAAGAAGATATCAGTCAACTATAGGATGGTACTAACTCTTTTACCTTGTTTTCACCCCTTGTGCCATTTCAAAATTTATAACAGCGATTTATGCATATCTTTGTTTTCAGTACTTTTCAAAGCAGTTCACCGATGATTACCTCTCAAACCACCTGCATGGTCAAGAGGCGAGGAAGGTATTCATTCAACACCCACGGTACAATATTGAAGTCTTCCTGAAGAGGACGAAGGTTGGGAGGCAATTATCCATAGCCACTGGCCTAAAGTTGCAAGGACATTCAACATCACTTAAGGCTCAATCTCCGCCTTCCGCTTCTCCAGTTTCCCAGATGAGATTCATCTGTCTATTTACCATGTATGATGCTACTTTCCAAATGTTTTCGATGTTGCATGTGAAACTTGCTGCTGTTGTGTAATGCCGTAGCTAGCTATATTCCTCTTTGGTGTAACTGAGTGCTGAAGCTATGTGATGTAATTTGATTATGAAATCTTTGTGGCCGTTATACGGATATGAAATATCTGGTGTGTTTCATAAGAAATGTCAATTTGATTACTACATGGATTATCAATAATAGGCTAATTACCCTGCTTATTGGGGTTTTCTATTGCAGACGGTTACTCTGACAACACCGTGGACGATGAACTCAAACAACCCACAGGGTTTCTAGAAAGTAGGCATGTTGGATCAACTAACAATCACACACGGCTTCCGGCATAGAACTGTTTGCGTTAGGCCACCTTGCACAAATGTTTCCACACAAAAAACTGTGTGTGATATACATACGAACGGAAACGTTTTTTTGGGATTCAATGTTTGGGATGTACATACGAACGGAAATGATTGGGCTTCGATGCCTCGCCCTATCGCACATGAGCTCAGTTTGCCCCGCGTGTTTGGCCGGAGGGCCTATCCCCGACGGTTTCTTGGTCGTGCGGGAAGGATCCCCATGTCGCACACACTCACTAGGCGACGGTTTAAAACTCCGTCGTGGAAAGGGGGTAAAACCTTTTGTATAGCACGTCTCTGTACCAGTGAGCGACCTAGAGGTGGGGCGCACCATCCCCTTGTGGGCTGGTGTGCTTCCCTTATTGGCCCAATAAGCCCAATAACTCACCGTGGCCTTCCCGGAACCCTTCTGGTGATTCGATAAATAACCGGTGCATTCCGAAACCTTTTCGGAGACCAAATAGTATCGTCCTATATATATATCTATCTTTACCTCCGGACCATTCCGAAGCTCCTCGTCATGTCCGTGATCTTATCCAGGACTCCGAAAAACATTTGGTCACTATTTCACATAACTCATATAATACTATATCGTCAACGAATGTTAAGTGTGTGGACCCTTGATGTCGCTTGAACTACGTCGGTATTTCCCCAAAGAGGAAGGGATGATGCGGCACAACTACGGTAGGTATTTCCCTCAGTTATGAAACCAAGGTATCAATCCAGTAGGAGATCCAAGCAACACTATGTAAACGGTACCTGCACACAAAGAACAAATACTTGCAACCCGACGTGTAAAAGGGGTTGTCAATCCCTCCACGGTAAAAAAGATAGCTAATTTTGTGGTAGATTGGATAAATAGCTCTCGATAAAAGGCGAAATAAAAGATGCAAATAAAAAGTGCAACAAGGTATTTTTGGGTTTTTGGAATAATAGATCTAAAATAAAAGTGGCTTCTCTCGAGAAAATAGCACACGGTGGGTAAACAAATTTCTGTTGGGCAACTGATAGAACCTAAATAATTATGACGATATCGAGGCAATGATCATTATATAGGCATCACGTCCAAGATTAGTAGACCGACTCTTGCCTACATCTACTACTATTACTCCACACATCGACCGCTATCCAGCATGCATCTAGTGTATTAAGTTCATGGAGAAACGGAGTAATGCAATAAGAACGATGACATGATGTAGACAAGATCTATTCATGTAGGAATAGACCCCATCTTGTTATCCTTAATAGCAATGATACATAGTCGGCCTAACTAAACCAAAGAACACCGCATGATCGAACTCATCACAAAGCACCTCTTCCCATGGCAAGAAAAATTGATCTAGTCGGCCTAACTAAACCAAAGATTCAAAGAAGAAATACGAGGCTATAAGTAATCATGCATAAAAGAGATCAAAGAACTCAAATAACTTTCATAGATATAGATCTGATCATAAACTCAAAGTTCATCGGATCCCAACAAACACACCGCAAAAAGAGTTACATCAAATAGATCTCCAAGAGACCATTGTATTGAGAATCAAAGAGATGAAGCCATCTAGCTACTGCCTACGGACCCGTAGGTCTATGATGAACTACTCATGCATCATCGGAGAGGGACCAATGAGGATGATGAATCCCTCCGTGATGGTTTCTAGATTGGATCTGGTGGTTCTGGAACTTGCCGCGGCTGGAATTGTGTTTCGTCGACTCCCCTAGTGTTTCTGGAATTTTTGGGGATTTATAGGGCGAAGAGGCGGTGCGGGAGGCCACCGAGGTGGGCACAACCCGCCTGGGCATGCCCTGGTGGGTTGTGCTCCCCTCGGAGCCCCCCTCTCGTACTTCTTTGGCCCATCAGGTGTCTTCTGGCCCAAAAAATTCTCCAAAAAGTTTCGCTGCGTTTGGACTCCGTTTGGTACTGATATTCTGTGAAGTAAAAAAGGCAAAAAATAGCAACTGGCACTGGGCAATATGTCAATAGGTTAGTAACAAAAAATGAAATAAAGTTGCTATAAAATGATTGTAAAACATCCAAGAATGATAATATAACAGCATGGAACAAGCAAAAATTATAGATACGTTGGAGACGTATCAACCCTACGGGTTCGAGAATGATGTAGACATGACCGAGACACTTCTCTGTTCAATAACCAATAGCGGGACCTGGATGCCCATATTGATTCCTACATATTCTACGAAGATCTTTATCGGTCGAACCTTTATAACAACATACATAATTCCCTTTGTTTGTCGGTATGTTACTTGCCTGAGATTGGATCGTCGGTATCTCCATACCTAGTTCAATCTCGTTACTGGCAAGTCTCTTTACTTGTATCGTAATACATCATATCGTAACTAACTCCTTAGTCACTTTGCTTGCAAGCTTCTTGTGATGTTGTATTACCGAGAGGGCCCAGAGATACCTCTCCGATACACGGAGTGACAAATCCCAATCTCGACCCATGCCAACTCAACAGACACCTTCGGAGATACCTGTAGAGCATCTTTATGATCACCCAGTTATGTTGTGACGTTTGATAGCACACAAGGTATTCCTCCGGTATTCGGGATTTGCATGATCTCATGGTCGAAGGAATATGTATTTGACATTAAGAAAGCAGTTCCAATAAACTGAACAATCGTATGCTAAGCTAATTGCTACCTCTTGAGCACTGCGTTGGTTTTCCCTTGAAGAGGAAAGGGTGATGCAGCAAAGTAGCGTAAGTATTTCCCTCAGTTTTGAGAACCAAGGTATCAATCCAGTAGGAGGCCACACGCGAGTCCCACGCACCTACACAAACAAACAAGAACCTCGCAACCAACGCGATAAAGGGGTTGTCAATCCCTTCACGGTCACTTACGAGAGTGAGATCTGATAGAGATGATAAGATAATATTTTTGGTATTTTTATGACAAAGATGCAAAGTAAAATAAACGGAAATAGAAATAGCAAAGTGTTGGAAGATTAATATGATGAAGAATAGACCCGGGGGCCATAGGTTTCACTAGTGGCTTCTCTCGAGATAGCATAAGTATTGTGATGGGTAAACAAATTACTGTCGAGCAATTGATAGAATTGAGCATAGTTATGAGAATATATAGGTATGATCATGTATATAGGCATCATGTCCGCGACAAGTAGACCGACTCCTTCCTGCATCTACTACTATTACTCCACACATCGACCGCTATCCAACATGCATCCAGAGTATTAAGTTCATGAAGAACAGAGTAACGCATTAAGAAAAATGACATGACGTAGAGGGATAAACTCATGCAATATGATATAAACCCCATCTTTTTATCCTCGATGGCAACAATACAAGACGTGCCTTGCTGCCCCTACTGTCACTGGGAAAGGACACCGCAAGATTTAACCCAAAGCTAAGCACTTCTCCCATTGCAAGAAAGATCAATCTAGTAGGCCAAACCAAACTGATAATTCGAAGAGACTTGCAAAGATAACCAATCACATATAAAAGAATTCAGATGAGATTCAAATATTGTTCATAGATAATCTTGATCATAAACCCACAATTCATCGGATCTCGAAAAACACACCACAAAAGAAGATTACATCGAATAGATCTCCACGAGAGAGGGGGAGAACATTGTATTGAGATCTAAAAAGAGAGAAGAAGCCATCTAGCTAAAAACTATGGACCCGAAGGTCTGAGGTAAACTACTCACACTTCATCGGAGAGGCCTTGGAGATGATGTAGAGGCCCTCCGTGATCAATGCCCCCTCCGGCGGAGCGCCGGAAAAGGCCCCAAGATGGGATCTCACGGGTACAGAAGGTTGCGGCGGTGGAAATAGGGTTTTGGCTCCATATCTGATGTTTTCCGGGTACATGGGTATATATAGGAGGAAGAAGTACGTCTGTGGAGCAACGAGGGGCCCACGAGGGTGGAGGGCGCGCCTAGGGGGGTAGGCGCGCCCCCTACCTCGTGCCTTCCTCGTTCGTTGCTTTGCGTAGACTCCAAATCCTCTGGATCATGTTCGTTCGAAAAATCACGTTCCCGAAGGTTTCATTCCGTTTGGACTCCATTTGATATTCTTTTTCGGCGAAACACTGAAATGGGCAAAAAATAGCAATTTGGGCTGGGCCTCCGGTTAATAGGTTAGTCCCAAAAATAATATAAAAGTGTATAATAAAGCCCAATAAACATCCAAAACAGAATATAATATGGAACAATCAAAAATTATAGATACGTTGGAGACGTATCACTAATGCATGGGTCTTGTCCATCACATCATTCTCCTAATGATGTGATCCCGTTATCAAGTGACAACACATGTTGTTGGTGTACAAAAGTAGGGGCTCTCCTTTTGATCCCTTTACTTGTGCACGGGTAGTCAGAGCCACGCGCCACGGCCACACTTAGCAGGGCAGAGGAGGGAAGCCGGAGTGAAGCCGAAGCCCAAGACAAACAAGACAACGCCAAGACCCGAGACACAAAGAGCAGAGGGGCGAAGCAGGTTCCCCCGACAAGGCCCTTGCCGGGGCGGCCTCAGCAGCCCCGACAAGAGCCTTGCCGGGGCAGCTCGCCCAACACCAGCGGAGCGCACCACCCTTGAGCCCACGGCTTCCAACATAGTCAACCACGTTGGGACAAGGGCTCGGGAGGCGCCCCTGTGGTGGCATGCAGATCTTCGTCAAGATCATGAACACACAAGATCAGATGAGGACCAGAAGACGGCGCCCCTCGGCGGGATCCTAGCCAAGGAGATCCACAAGAACCCCGGCAAGCGCCTTGCCGGGGACGACTGCAACGCCATGGCAAGACCCTTGCAGGGCACCCGGCAAGACCCTTGCCGGGGGCATCAGCGGGGCCACTGCCAGGCCCGCACTAGCCAAGACTCCACCACCGTCCCCAAGCAGCTGCTAGCTCAACCAGCTGGGCAGGCACCTGCGTGGCGACGAGCGGCCTCTACACCAACTTAGCAAGCACCTGCGTGGTGGCATGCAGATCTTTGTGAAGACCCTGCCACCGCACCACCTCAGCAGCCTGCCTGCCTACATGGCACCGCACGCACCGCTGGCCTGGGCGCGTCTCGAAGCAAGACGGAGCGGCAGCGGACGAGACGGGCCTCGTTCCCGTCCCCGATAAAGCTAAGGGACACCTAAGCGATGCATTAAATGCACCTTGTCCTGTAATACGGGCGATAAGCTCGCGCACTGTAGACCTTTCCACCTCCTGTGTGCCACTGTGGCAACCCCTTTTTCCTATAAAAGGAGGCCCGAGGCGACCAGGAGAGGGATTCGGCTCTTTTGGGCAAGTTACACCCCGTAGCTAGCTCAAGAACACAAGAACACTCAATACATCCACCAAAGCAGGACTAGGGTATTACGCATCCTCGCGGCCCGAACCTGGGTAAACGAACCGCGTGCTTCCTGTTAGACCTGCTCTTCTCACAACCTCACGCCCCGCCAAACGTAGTAGGGATTCTCGTGATCCCATAGGTGTCATTTCCCACCGACATCTTTGCCGTGCCAGGTAGGGGGCGCAGTTGAGAGAATCTGGTTTAGCAGCCGGTTTAGCGGTTCTTCGTCGCCATGCCTTCCAAGGAAGGAGACGACCGAGCAGAGGACATCGTCTGCGAACGCGAAGGGCGCCCGCGTGGCGGCAGGAAAGCTAAGTCATGCCGAACTTTAAATATTTCCTTTCTATATAAGGTTATTCCCCTCGGAAATCTTGTTCTTTGTATGGAAAACCTGCACGCAATGGGGCCCTTCCGCTATTGGCAACGCCCTTACTCTGTTTCGAGTCCACTCAACAGCTTAAGCGGCCGCGCCGAGAACGGCAGGGGAGCCTTCCGCAATTGTCAACGCTCTCGATTCTGACTCGAGTCAAGCTCGATAGTTCGAGCGGCCGCGTTGAGAGCGGTAAGGTGGTTTGCCTGGCAGCAAGCACACCCGGCAGGCTATCGAGGATCCGTCCTCGAGGCGCCACGGCTTGGGTATACGCGCCGACAAGCCTGCCCGATTAACGTAGGGTGAACATACAAAGGAGGGATTGAATAGGAAAATAACGTGCATTGTCTCAAAAGTACTGCAGAGTTATATTACATCAATTGTTGCTGCAGTTCTAACTAAAGATACAAATTGTCTTGGTCATGAACCTGCAGCGATGATAAGAAACGGGGTGCCTAATCCCGGTGCTGGCCCTCCACCCTCTGGGTTCCATCAATGCGGCTGATGATGGGCTTGATACGCTCCTTGAGCACCGTGAGGTCAGCATCCTCCGGCAAGCTCTCCAGCGCGGCATCGAAGTCGAGGTTGGGGTTCCAGTGCGCCAGCTTGGTGAGGACCTTGGTCATGGCGCCCCGGTAAAGCCGCCGAGCCTCATAGGCCAGCGAGGCCGCCCTGCTGGAGTGAAGATGCCCCAGGGCTCCAAGAACACCCTCGAAGAAAAGGGTCAGCCTGGCGTTGGGAGTCATGCTGCGATCCGGGGCGTACCTCACATTTGACATGCCCATGGTAGCGAGCTGCGTGGTGATCCTGCCAGCGACATCCTCGAGGCGGCTGATCCAGCGATTCTCGCCTTCCACAAAATCCTTGTGGTTGGCGGCTTCGTTCTTCCGCTGTAGCTTGTCGGCCTCCAGATCCTTGGCCAAGGTCTCCTCCCGAGCCCGGGCCTCTGAAAGCATCCCCTCAAGGCCCTCCAGCTTTAGCTTCAGGTCCTTGATGGATTCATTGGCCTTGGAGAGCCGCTCCGCCTTGCCGAGGACCGCGCCCTGCGCCTCCATCAGGGCACCGTTGAGCGTGTTTTTATTTTTTCGCCAGATTCTGGGCCTGCTCCTTCAGCCCATCCCGCTCCACCTCTAGCTCTTTCACCTTGCCGGCGTGGACCAGAGCTTGGGCATCGAGTGCCTCTCTATGTTTCTGCTCCAGCTCCTGGGTCCGCCGCGCAACGAGTGTCTCGAGCTCCTCATCCTTGCCGCGGAGCGTTGTGGCAAGCTTCTCCTCACGCGCGGCAAGGTCCTCGTCCTGGGAGTTCGCGCGGCCTGGTGCTGGGTTCGAGCGGCCTCGGCCGCGGCAGCCCGGTTCTCCGCCGTCTCCTGGGCCTTCTTGATATCGGCTTGCTTCAGGGTGAGCTCCACCTCGCGCTTGGCCAGCTCGCCCTGGGCAGCCTTCAATTCCTCGCAGGCCTTGCGGAACCAATCCTACGTCTTGGCGACGCGCTTCTGAAGGTCCGCCTCCGCCTTCTCCGCCACATCCATCCTGGACTTAGCTTTGTCCAGGCGGGCGCAGTGGAGCACCTGGAGCTTCTCCTGGGATCCGTCGCCACCGGCGCTCGGCTCGTCAACAACCTCGAGCCCGGCGGCGGCAAGCACCTCCTCGTCAAACACCTCTCCCTCAATGGGCGCCCTGGTGCTCGACGTCCCGGAGAGGTGGACGAACAGGTCGTCGCTCACCTTCAGATACCTGCCAGGGCCTGAGGCAATGGAGGAGGAAGGTTGGTCGTCGACCACCTCCTCCTCGGCAGCGGCCCCGCTGGCCTCCCCGGCAGGCCCCTTGCCAGCCTCCTCGGCAGCAGCCTTGCCGGGCTCTCCGGCAAACCCCTTGGCGGTGTCTTCAGCAGCATCCTTGGTGGCCTCCTCGGTGGCGATCTTCTCGGCCTCCGCCGCGGCCTCCTTGGCGACGTCCCCGATGACGGTGTGTACATCCTCCATGTCCACCAAGGGAGGATCTGGATATCAAGGGGATGGTAAGGCAAAGCCAAGACAAAGTTTTAAAAAAAGAACAGGGACAAAAGGCCAGAAACATACCCGTGTCGGGCTGGGAAGAAGTAGCCCCTTCCCCGCCGACATGTGGCGCCGAAGTGGGTCCGCCGGCGTCCAAGTTCGCCTCCTCCCCCTCCGTGTGCATGGGTTCGGTGCTTGGCGCCCTTGTCGGGGACGCCCTTCGGGGTGGCGTGGTCGACGAAGGCGGCACGTTGGGGTTGACCCTCGTTGGCTCCTCCTGCTGCTGTACTCCTCCTGCGATCTCGACAGGGTTAGCGCCAATGGATCATGCACCCAACGCACGTCGATGAGGGGCAAGTGGCGAGCTTACACTGGGGGCTGTGCAGGGGGCTGCTGTCCGGGCTGCTCAACACCACCAGTGGTGTGCCGAAAGTACCTGCCGGGGGCTGGCCACTCGCCGAAGCCCTGGCCCTCTTCACCCTCTGGGCCAGTGTCTCCACGTCCCTGCGAAGATGAAAACCAGTCAAGATAAGCGACACGGTTTGAGGAGACGGAGATGGCAAAAAGGAAAGAGACACTTACCCATCCTCCACCTCCTCCTCTGTTGCCTTCCTCTTCCTCCTGGGGCTGAGAGACCTGAAATCAAAGACGACCTCCGCGTCGTCATCTGCGGGAGGAGGGGAAGCATATGGTGTCCGAGGATGCTTGGCTAAGGAAGAGGCAGATGCCTTCTTCTTTGCCACCGCGGCCTTCACCACCTTCCTCGCCGTCGCGGCCCTTGTCTCGCGCACAGACTCCTCCGGGGTCGGCTGTGTCTGCACACCCCTGCCGGGCCGGACCGGCTCACCGGAGCTGGCCCGTCGCAGGACTCACCTCTCCCCGTGACCGGAGAGTCGGTAGCCTCGGCCTCCTCCTCCGGCGACTCGTCGGCCACGTCTTCAATGAGAGGAGTCCCAGTGCCGGAGCCGCTGGTCCCCCCGGCGGACTCCGCCCACTGGGTGAGCTCTTTCTCCTCTGCGGCCGCCGCGGCCTTGTTCTCCACGCCACCGGCGCTGCCGGCCTCCTCGGCAAGCTTCGCCTCCGCCGCCCTGACGGCGATGTAGTCCAGCTCTGCCTGGGTGGTGTCTCGGATGAGCCGTGGCTCCGCATCAACATATCCCTCGTGTAGGGTGTCGAAGAACTCCTGCACCTGATCCTCCTCCGGCTCGACCCAACTTGGGTCGAGTCCGTGCGTGTTGAAGTCTGGCATCATGGCGATGATGTCGCTCCGGCGTGAGTTATTGCTCAGCGGGACCACCCCTACCGGCAACCCAAATAAAGGCCCCTTGGCGACCTTGCCGGCCCTCGCAGCCTTGCCGGACCGCTCGACCTTGCCATGGCGGTCCACATCAAGCTGGAAAAGCCGGTGGCAGAAGTGAGCATGCCCCATCACCGTGAAGTTATTATCCAGGCCGGGGCGAAGCCGCATGATGTCGGCCGCGTTCGTGAAAAGCCAGGCTGGCCTCCCCTTGTTATGCAGCGGAGCAATCCGGCGACGGAGGAAGTCAGCTCCGATCATCTCGAGGGTGAGCCCGGCCATGGTAAGACGAAGAATCCTGGTGGTGGCGACCGTGAGCTTCTTGTCGTTGACATCAACATCGCTCCAGTCGTCTCAACGGACCGGCGACGCATCGCGAACCTGACAAAAATCTGGCGGGTCCTTCTCCTCAATCCAGCACCACCGGCTCCGCCACTCATCCCACCGCTCCTTCTGGGCGCCCTCCGGATATGCCTTCTTCCCCTAGGTCCTTGGGATCCAAGCGACGTAGTCAGAGATGGCGCCTCCCTTTTGGAGTCGAGGGAAGAAATAGTGGCGGAAGAGCGCCGTGTTGGGATGCACTCCGGCGAACCCTTCACAGAGATGGGCGAAAAGGGCCATGGACGCCACGGCATTTGGAGTAAAATCCAAAAGACGGAAGCCATAGGTATGCATGACATCGGTGAAGAAATCTGAGAAAGGGGGGCAGAGGCCACAAGAAAAGTAATCGATGAAAAACGGGTACCGATTCGGGGCGGCCTCGGCGCAATTGGCGGGGATGACACGCGTGGCTGGATGCCCCGTCATCTCTCCCCCCGTCTTGCACCCCCGTAGGGGCTTGAAGGAATCCCAGAGTTCGAACACATCGACCGTCGGGGGGAAGTAGGCCCACCGCGCCGCCAGCTCACTCTCCGGCGGCTCCGTCGCCCCGGTGTCTTTGGCCACTCCCTTGCCCTTGGTGGACTTGGGGGCCATGGTGGCTGTGAGAAGCGAGGGACAGAGGACGGCGAAGACACAACGGCGACGAGCAAAGGCGAAAAGCTCGAGAAAAAGGACGAAGGGGGGCGGCAGCTCTGAGATTGGAGAAGACGCAGGAGGGGGGTAAAGTGAGGAGCGCGCCCGCGGTTATTCCTTTTTACGGGGAAGGCGCGGGCCGCCTTCTTTCCCATTGACTGCGACGTGATGCATGCGTGTGGAGACCGCCCCGCGCATGACCCCCACGTCACACATGACGCCCACGTCGCGCGTTCAATGCGGGTCGTGGGGAAGCGCAGCGGACGAAAAGTTACTGCGGTAAAATCCGCCCCGCCTGCCCGTACACCGTTCTAGGCCTAGCCCAACAACGCGCTGTGCTTATGTGTGGTCCAGGCTCGGGGGCTCCTGTCGGTGTACAAAAGTAGGGGCTCTCCTTTTGACCCCTTTACTTGTGCGCGGGCAGTCAGAGCCACGCGCCACGGCCACACTTAGCAGGGCAGAGGAGGGAAGCCGGAGAGAAGCCGAAGCCCAAGACAAACAAGACAACGCCAAGACCCGAGACACAAAGAGAAGAGGGGCGAAGCAGGTTCCCCCGGCAAGGCCCTTGCCAGGGCAGCCTCAGTAGCCCCGACAAGAGCCTTCCAGGGGCAGCTCGCCCAACACCAGCGGAGCGCACCACCCTTGAGCCCACAGCTTCCAACATAGTCAACCATGTTGGGACAAGGGCTCGGGAGGCGCCCCTGTGGTGGCATGCAGATCTTCGTCAAGATCATGAACACACAAGATCAGATGAGGACCAGAAGACGGCGCCCCTCGGCGGGATCCTAGCCGAGGAGATCCACAAGACCCCCGGCAAGCGCCTTGCCGGGGATGACTGCAACGTCACGGCAAGACCCTTGTCGGGCCCCCGGCAAGACCCTTGCCGGAGGCGTCAGCGAGGCCACTGCCAGGCCCGTACCAGCGAAGACTCCACCACCGTCCCCAAGCAGCTGCTAGCTCAACCAGCTGGGCAGGCACCTGCGTGGCGACGAGCGGCCTCTACACCAACTCAGCAAGCACCTGTGTGGTGGTATGTAGATCTTCGTGAAGACCCTACCACCGCACCACCTCAGCAGCCTGCTTGCCTACATGGCACCGCACGCACCGCTGGCCTGGGCGCGTGTCAAAGCGAGATGGAGCGGCAGCGGACGGGACGAGCCTTGTTCCCGTCCCCGATAAAGCTAAGGGACACCTAAGCGATGCATTAAATGCATCTTGTCCTGTAATACGGGCGATAAGCTCGCGCACTGTAGACCTTTCCACCTCATGTGTGCCACTATGGCAACCCCTTTTTCCTATAAAAGGAGGCCCGAGGCGACCAGGAGAGGGATTCGGCTCTTTTGGGCAAGTTACACCCCGTAGCTAGCTCAAGAACACAAGAGCACTCAATACATCCACCAAAGCAGGACTAGGGTATTACGCATCCTCGCGGCCCGAACCTGGGTAAACGAACCACGTGCTTCCTGTTAGACCTGCTCTTCTCACAACCTCGCGCCCTGCCAACCTTAGTAGGGATTCTCGTGATCCCATAGGTGTCGTTTCCCACCGACACATGTCTATGGTTAGGAAACCTTAACAATCTTTTGATCAACGAGCTAGTCTAGTAGAGGCTCACTAGGGCACGGTATTTGTTTATGTATCCACACATGTATTTAAGTTTACGATCAAGAAAATTATAGCATGAATAATAAACCTTTATCATGATTAAGGAAATATAATAATAACCACTTTATTATTGCCTCTAGGGCATATTTCCAACAGTCTCCCACTTGCACTAGAGTCAATAATCTAGATTACATAGGAGCAAACTGACACTCCTATTGATGCCGATTGTTGAAAGTGCAGAGCGAAAGTTATCGTCATCTCTCTGTATGCTAAACCATGGGAGCAAACTGACACTCCTAAACTCGTTGATTACCTCATTGATGATATATCCAATGTGCACCCTCAAATTTCCCCTGAAGTTGATAGAATATTTGGACAAGATAAGAAGACGATGTTCGTGGCGCAAGAAAACAGATCATGGAGAATCATGTCACTCCCTGGCTACTTGGGATCTTGTGTGCCGCCCCAAAAAACAGGGTGGAATGGGAATTCTGGACATCAAGGCACAAAATACAGGCTTGCTGCTAAAATTTCTAAACAACTTCTACAATAAAAAAGATATCCCGTGATGCCAGCTGATCTGGTCTACTTACTATGACCGGGAAATCCCACATGCAACAGCTTCGTGTGGCTCGTTCTGGTGGCGCGATGTTATGAACCTAAGCGACATATACAGAGGGATAACAAGGGTATCAGTGGGGGCTGGAGACGTGACTTTATTCTGGAAGGACATGTTGCAGGACCGAATGTTGGAAACCACGTACCCTAGAGCGTTCTCGTACGCAAGGTATGAGGATACCTCTGTGGCCACATTTCTTTCCATGACATCACTTGGTGAAGGCTTCCATGTGCCTGTCTCTCAACAAGCCACTGAAGAGATCAGGGAGATGCAAGCGATCACTTTGCACACAACACTTGGTGGATCGATACATGGTTCTTGGACATGTGTCTGGGGTGACAAATACTCGGCCAGAAAATACTACGCCTTCTATTTCAAAGATGTCTAGGCAGATGCAGTGTTTCGATGGATATGGAATCCAGATATACGATGAAAATTAAGGTATTTGCGTGGTTACTTGCGGCGAACAAAATAAATACCAAAAATATGATAAAAAGGAGACATTGGAACGTAGGAGATGGGGTTAACTGTGCCCTCTACGACAGGGCGACAGAGGAAACAGTGGAACATCCTTTCTTCGATAGCCCGTTCTGCACCAATTGTTGGGGCTCCATCAACATGCACTGGGGAAATGCTGGGGATGGACTGGCAATAATACACTCTAGAAGGGAAGTGTGGATAGGTCCTTTGTTCATGGAGGTCTTCCTGTCCGCACCATGGTGCATATGGAAAGAGCGTAATGATAAAATATTCAGAAGAATCCCCCACTCGGTTCAATCCTGGAAAAGGAGGTTCAAGTCTGATCTAATTCTTCTTACACAGAGAGTCAAGCCCTCCCTAGTGGTGCCCTTCCAAGACTTTGTAGCTTCTGTAATTTGAAAAGCTCTTGCTGTTTCTGTAGACATCACCACATCCACATGTAAACGTGTTAGATGGCCCTCCATGTTGGCTAGGGGCCAAAATGACACCACTACCATGGATGTTGGATAACCCTGTAACACTTATAATTTTATAAAACGTCAGTAGGAGCCTCTCCTATTGTCTTTGATTGCTCAAAAAAATCTAGATTACATAGTAATGAATCTAACACCCATGGAGTCTTGGTGCTGAGCATGTTTTGCCCGTGGAAGAGCTTTAGTCAACGGGTCTGCCACATTTAGATCTGTATGTACTTTGCAAATTTCTGTGTCTCCATCCTTGACCTTTCCATAAATGGAGTTGAAGCGTCTCTTGATGTGTCTGGTTCTCTTGTGAAACCTAGATTCCTTCGCTAAGGCAATTTCTCCAGTGTTGTCACAAAAGATTGTCATTGGACCCGATGCATTGGGTATTACACCCAGATCAGATATGAACTCTTTCATCCAGACTCCTTCATGCGCTGCTTCCGAAGCAGCTATGTACTCCGCTTCACATGTAGATCCCGCCACGACACTCTGCTTGGAACTGCACCAACTGACAGCTCCAGCATTCAATATAAATTCGTATCTGGTTTGTGACTTAGAGTCATACGGATCTGTGTTGAAGCTAGCATCGACGTAACCCTTTACGACGAGCTCTTCGTCACCTCCATAAATGAGAAACATATCCTTGGTCCTTTTCAGGTACTTCAGGATATTCTTGACCGATGTCTAGTGATCCTCTCCTGGATTACTTTGGTACCTCCCTCCCAAACTTATGGCAAGGCACACATCAGGTATGGTACACAACATGACATACATAATAGAACCTATGGCCGAGGCATAGGGAATGACTTTCATTTTCTCTCTATCTTCTGCTGTGGTTGGACTTTGAGTCTGACTCAATTTCACACCTTGCAACACAGGCAATAACCCTTTCTTTGACTGGTTCATTTTGAACTTCTTCAGAACTTTGTCAAGGTATATGTGTGCTTTGTGAAAGTCCTATTAAGCGTCACGATCAATCCCTATAGATCTTGATGCCCAATATAAAAGCAGCTTCACCGAGGTCTTTCATTGAAAAATTCTTATTCAAGTATCCTTTTATGCTATCTAGAAATTCTATATCATTTCCAATCAATAATATGTCATCCACATGTAATATCATAAATGCTACAGAGCTCCCACTCACTTTCTTGTAAATACAGGCTTCACCGTATGTCTGTATAAAACCATATGCTATGATGATACATCATCAAAGCGTAGATTCCAACTCCGAGATACTTGCACCAGTCCATAAATGGATCGCTGGGGCTTGCTCACTTGTTAGCACCTTTAGGATCGACAAAACCTTCTGGATGCATCATATACAACTTATCTTTAAGAAATATGTTAAGGAATGCAGTTTTGACATCCATTTGCCAGATTTAATAATCCTAAAATGCGACAATTGCTAACATGATTCAGACAGACTCAAGCATCGCCACAGGTGAGAAAGTCTCATCGTAGTCAACCTCTTGAACTTGTCAAAAACCTTTCGCGACAAGTCAAGCTTTATAGACAGTGATATTACCATCAGCGCCTGTCTTCTTCTCGAAGATCCATTTATTCTCAATGGCTTGCCGATCATCGGGCAAGTCCACCAAAGTCCACACTTTGTTCTCATACATGGATCCTATCTCAGATTTCATGGCCTCAAGCCATTTGTCAGAATCTGGGCTCATCATAGCTTCTTCATAATTCGTAGGTTCGTCGTTGTCTGATACGTCTCCAACGTATCTATAATTTATGAAGTATTCATGCTGTTATATTATCATTCTGGGTTGTTTTACAATCATTTTATAGCAACTTTATATCATTTTTTGGGACTAACCTATTAACCCAGTGCCCAGTGTCAGTTGTTGTTTTTTGCTTGTTTTTACCTCGCAGGAAATCAATACCAAACGGAGTCCAAACACCGCGAAACTTTTTGTAGATTTTTTATGGACCAGAAGACATCCAATGGGCCAGAGCAGCACCTGGGGGTGCCCCAAGGGGGGCACAACCCACCAGGGCGGGCCTGGGCCCCCAGGCGCACCCAGGTGGGTTGTGCCCACCTCGGTGGCCTCTTGCACTCCTCTTTGCCCTATATATCACCAAATATTCCAAAAACCCTCGGGGTAACCCTAGATGAGAAGTTCCGCCGCCGCAAGCCTCTGTAGCCACCTAAAACCAATCTAGACCCCGTTCTGGCACTCCGCCGGAGGGGGAAATCATCACCGGTCGCCATCTTCATCATCCCGACGGCCACCATGATGAGGAGGGAGTAGTCCACCCTCGGGGCTGAGGGTTTGTACCAGTAGCTATGTGTTTAATCTCTCTCTCTCTCTCTCTCTCTCTCTCGTGTTCTTGAGATGTCACGATCTTGATGTATCGCGGGCTTTGTTAATATAGTCGGATCATATGATGTTTTCCCCTCTCTATCTTGTGATGAATTGAGTTTTCCCTTTGAGATTTCGTTTTATCGGATTGAAAACTTTTACGTATTTGAGAACACTTGATGTATGTCTTGCTATGAATACCCGTGGTGACAATGGGGTATCGTATTGATTCACTTGATATATGCTGTGGCACTCAACTCGTGGATTCTCGAGGTGACATTGGGGTAATCTATGTATAGGGGTTGATGCACGTTCTTGTCTTTGTTTCTCCGGTAGAAATCTTGGGGAACTCTTTGAGGTTCTTTGAGTTGGATTGAGTATTATGAATCTGAATTTGTTTTAGTGTTATTTTAGTACGAACTCTAGGATAGATCGAACGGAAAGAATAGATTTGTGTTATTTTAGTACGAACTCTTGAATACATCGAACGGAAAGAATAGCTTTGAGGTGGTTTCGTACCCTACAAACAATTTTGTCTTATGTTCTCCCCTAGATAGGAACTTTGGAGTGATTCTTCATTGCACGTTGAGGGATGGTTATATGATCCAATTATATTAGCACTGTTGAGAGATTGCACTAGTGAAAGTACGGACCCTAGGCCTCATTTTCAAGCATTTCAATACCATTTGTGCTCACTTTTATCGATTGCTACCTTCCTATTTTTATTTATTCAGATTATAAAAATATATTTCTACCTCCATATTACACTTTTATCACCATCTCTTCGCCGAACTAGTGCACCTATATAATTTGCCATTGTATTGGGTGTGTTGGGGACACAAGAGACTCTTTGTTATTTGGTTGCAGGGTTGTTTGAGAGATACCATCTTCATCCTATGCCTCCCATGGATTGATAAACCTTAGGTCATCCACTTGAGAGAAATTTTCTACTATCCTACAAAAATTTGCGCTAGGCCCAACACGAGTCTACAAGAACAAGTTGTGTAGTAGACATCATTTTCTAACAACATGACTTCCAGGACAGGATGCTGTACCACTCTGGTGCGGTACATGTTCTGGTCAACCTACGTAGTTCAGTAGTAACTTGATCTGAAGTTTCATGATCATTATCATTAACTTCCTCTCTAGTTGGTGTAGGCATCATGGGAACGATTTTCTCTGATGTGCTACTTTCCAATTCGAGAGAAGGTATAATTACCTCATCAAGTTCTACTTTCCTCCCACTCACTTCCTTCGAGAGAAACTCCTCTAGAAATGACCCATTCTTAGCAACAAAGATCTCGCCTTCGGATCCGTGGTAGAAGGTGTACCCAATAGTTTCTTTAGGGTATCCTATGAAGACGCACTTTTCCGATTTGGGTTCGAGCTTATCAGGCTGAAGCCTTTTGACATAAGCTTCGCATGCCCAAACTTTAAGAAACGACAACTTAGGTTTATTGCCAAACCATAGTTCATTGGTGTCGTCTCTAAGGATTTAGACGGTGCCCTATTTAAAGTGAATGCGGCTGGCTCTAATGCGTAACCCCAAAATGATAAAGGCAAATCGGTAAGAGACATCATAGAACGCACCATATCTAATGAAGTACGATTACGACGTTCGGACACACCATTACGCTGTAGTGTTCTAGGTGGCGTGAGTTGTGAAACAATTCCACATTGTTTTAAATGAAGGCCAAACTCGTAGCTCAAATATTCGCCTCCGTGATCAGATCGTAGAAACTTTATTTTCTTGTTACGATGATTCTCCACTTCACTCTGAAATTCTTTGAACTATTCAAATGGTTCAGACTTGTGTTTCATCAAGTAGATATTGTGAACTCTTCAGCTCCTCCTCCTCTGCTTCTTACTAAGCGCGTTGTAGTACAAAGCCCCATCCATAGTAATAGTATTTAGGGGCTATTTTGTTCAGTTCATCTGACTATAGATGTGGTTGAACTGTACAACATACTTAAATTAGCTAGTCTATATAGTTGAACTAGCTATTTCAGTATGTGGTTGACAACAATTGGGGAAAAGTTTGGTCGGTTCAGCTGTCGAGTTGAACTATTTGTATAAAGAACGATTGCTTAATCTAGAATGAAATCTATACTTAATTACTGAATTTAGTTGCAAAAATTAGATAGTGCTAGTGATTTTTAGCTGCATATGTTGAAAAATGGTAGTGTTACAAGGTTGACAAAGGGCAATGTTACTAGATCAACAAATGTCAATCTTTCCAGTTTGACAAATGGCAATATACTCAATATGACATATGCAAATCTTACCAAATTGTTTGTACGTGGTTGCACACGGGTCATCCGAAAAAACCATTTGCGTTGAAGGGATGTACAAATCCTGCGAGCCAGATTTTCTCTTGGCTTAGCGCTGAAGTCTTGCTTTGCATGCCGCTACCTCTTGAGCACTGCGTTGGTTTTCCCTTGTAGAGGAAAGGGCGATGCAGTAAAGCAGCGTAAGTATTTCCCTCAGTTTTTGAGAACCAAGGTATCAATCCAGTAGGAGGCCACGCACGAGTCCCTCGCACCTACACAAACAAACAAGAACCTCGCAACCAACGCGATAAAGGGGTTGTCAATCCCTTCACGGTCACTTACGAGAGTGAGACCTGATAGAGATGATAAGATAATATTTTTGGTATTTTTGTGATAAAGATGCAAAGTAAATAAAGCAAATTAAACGGCAACGGAAATAGCAAAGTATTGGAAGATTAATATGATGAAGATAGACCCGGGGCCATAGGTTTCACTAGTGGCTTCTCTCAAGATAGCATAAGTATTTGCGATGGGTGAATGAATTACTGTCGAGAAATTGATAGAATTGAGCATAGTTATGAGAATATCCAGGTATGATCATGTATATAGGCATCACGTCCGAGACAAGTAGACCGAAACGATTCCGCATCTACTACTATTACTCCACACATCGACCGCTATCCAGCATGCATCTAGAGTATTAAGTTCATGAAGAACAGAGTAATGCTTTAAGAAAGATGACATGATATAGAGGGATAAACTCATGCAATATGATATAAACCCCATCTTTTTATCCTCGATGGCAACAATACAATACGTGCCTTGCTGCCCCTGCTGTCACTGGGAAAGGACACCGCAAGATTGAACCCAAAGCTAAGCACTTCTCCTATTGCAAGAAAGATCAATCTAGTAGGCCAAACCAAACTGATAATTCGAAGAGACTTGCAAAGATAACCAATCATACATAAAAGAATTCATATTTGACTCAAATATTGTTCATAGATAATCTTGATCATAAACCCATAATTCATCGGATCTCGACAAACACACCGCAAAAGAAGATTACATCGAATAGATCTCCACAAAGAGAGGGGGAGAACATTGTATTGAGATCCAAAACGAGAGAAGAAGCCATCTAGCTAATAACTATGGACCCGAAGGTCTGAGGTAAACTACTCACACTTCATCGGAGAGGCCTTGGAGATGATGTAGAGGCCCTCCGTGATCAATGCCCCCTCCGGCGGAGCTTCGGAACAGGCCCCAAGATGGGATCTCATAGGTACAGAAAGTTGCGGCGGTGGAATTAGGTTTTTGGCTTCGTATCTGATCGTTTCGGGGTACGTAGGTATATATTGGAGGAAGGAGTACGTCGGTGGAGCAACAGGGGGGGCCACGTGGGTGGAGGGCGCGCCCTGGGGGGGGGGGGTAGGCGCGCCCCCTACCTCGTGGCCTCCTCCTTTGTTTCTTGACGTAGGGTCCAAGTCTCCCGGATCATATTCTTCCTAAAAATCACGTCCCCGAAGGTTTCATTCCGTTTGGACTCCGTTCGATATTCCTTTTCTGTGAAACTCTGAAATAGGCAAAAAATAGCAATTCTGGGCTGGGCCTCCGGTTAATAGGTTAGTCCCAAAAATAATGTAAAAGTGTATAATAAAGCCCAATAATGTCCAAAACAGAATATAATATAGCATGAAGCAATCAAAAATTATAGATACGTTGGAGACGTATCACATGCCGTATTCATTCTGAACCGTTTGCGTTGAAGAGATGCACAAATCCTATGCATCGAATTTTCCCTTGGCTTACTCGGGAAGACCATGGCTCTCACTTTCCATGCGGGTGTTCTATCTAAAATGTTTGCGATGAAGAGTTGCACAAATCCTGCTCGGCACATTTTCCCTTGGCTTACTGAAGAAGCTGTCGGTTTGCATACATGTGTTCTATCTAAAACGTTTGCGATCAAGGGCTGCACAAATCCTGCTCGGCACATTTTCTCTTCGCTTCCTGGGGAAGCTGTCGGTTTGTATACGGGTGTTCTAACTAAAATGTTTGCGATGAGTGTTTTTAACCATTGACTTTTTTTAAGAAAATCATTTGATAAGTCTGTACATTCAGAGAGAGAAAACGCAAGTTCGTTCAAACCATATCTTTCATTCAGTCACACTGCAAATTTATATTCATATGATCGAGATACACTATTAAACCCCAAAAAACTAATTACGGTAACGATGGAGGTGGCGTGCCGTGCCGGCGTTGTCGTTGTCATCCTCCGGGACGCCGTTGTTGAAGTCTCAAAGGCAGCATGGAATGTTCTTCACTTGGAAATCAAACATCATGTCGTCGTGCCATGGACGGGCGGGGCGCGGGAGGACGGCAACTCGCGGCGCTGCATGGTAGCGGTCGACGACGGTGTCCGCCCATGCTTCCGAGGGGGCGCGTGCACGGGCACGGGTGCGACGGGTGCAGACAAACGCATGGGGACCGGCGCCGCGGTGGGAGCAGGGGCGCGCACGGGCACGGGCGCTAGCATGTACACGATCTCACGCGTGTCCGCGAAGACTTCACTAACGCCAGCGGCTTCCAGCTCTGCGATAGTGTTCGGTGACCAGCCCGTCAATGCTACGGGGATGGTAGCTCGCACGGGGATGGGAGCTGGGACGGGCACGGGGGTAGCAACCGTCGCGGCCATCTCGTTCAGGGCCATGTCCATGAGGCCAGATTCCTCCTTATTTTCTATCTCCTATGGCTCGGAGTCGACTTCACCAAACTGGAAGACTAGTGGCAGATGATCCTTCTGCGCCATGGTGTTGGTGGATGTATGCGGGAGGGGAATGTGAGGCGAACAGTAAGGCTGCCGGTATTAAACAGCAGCTCGGGCGCCATTAATGGAGAGGATGCGAGCAAGGGGCGCGGCCATGGAAGTCAAAGGGCTCGCTTCCCAGTGAGGTTACGTAGCGTACAGCTCACACGCTTCCCGGTGAGCCTATGCATTGGAGGACAGCTTGCACGCCTCTCGGTCAGCCTGCACAGCATACTGCGCCCGCACGCCTCCCGTTCAGTCAAGCAGTTGTCAGCATGACACCTCCTAGCCATTAAAAGTGTGACGCGTGGCGTCATGTGAATGGTTAACAAAACACACATGGTTTAAATTGTAGAAATATTTGAGATGTTAAAGTGGCAGCTATTTGTTTTGAAATGCCTTTGTTGGCTGTTATTCGAGTGCGCCTTCTCTCAAAATGGACACGAAAAATACCGCAGCGTGTCGGGTGCCATTCCATGATAGCATGCCAAGTTTCATTAATTTCAGACGGGTTTTGGATTTACTTGAATTTAAAAACAAAGTATCTCAACATTTTGTCGGCAATCAACAGTGCCCTGGTGCTTGAATTCAATCCCATTTCTTGCATGAGACCTAAGCATGCACCCAAGGACACACATTTGATATGTCAACCCATTTTTCTGCACTGGAGCATGTGCATGTGGTTCAAATTTTAATAATGCACATAAAATGCCTAGAAAACTCAGTTAATGTATAAAAATGTCCAAGCGAACCCCAAAATTGCAAATTTTAACACGACACTCATGTGTCTCTATGTTGCCACTAGGAAAAAATTTGAAAACAGGAAGAGGCAACGAATATCGTTTCATCCACCAAGGAGGCACATTCCCTACCGGAACCATGAGGCTTGTTGTCGGAAGCTCTGGTATGTGAGAAGCTTATACCCAAACCTGCCCCAAATGGGACAAAATTTTTACCACAACATGTTGATGCCGTTCCATGATAGCATGCCAAGTTTCATGAATTTCAGACGAGATTTGGATTTACTAGAATTTAAAACCCATGTATTCCAATGTTTGCAGGTGAGCGACGGTGGCAAGGTGTTTGACATTCATACCCATTTCTTGCATGGGTCCTAAGCATGCAACCAAGGACACAAATTTGATTTTTCAACCAATTTATATGCACTGGAGTATGTGCATGTAGTTCAATTTTGAATTATGCACATAAATGCATAGAAAACTCAGTTAATGTATAAAAATGTCCAAACGAACCCCGAAAAATGCGAAACTTTAACACACACTCCTGTTGTTCTATGTTGACACTAGAAAAAAATTGAAATCAAGAAGAGGCAACGAATATCGTTTCGTCCAGAAAGGTGAAACGTTCCCTACCGTAACCATGAGCTTGTTGTGAGAAGCTCTGATTTGTGAGAAGCTTATACCGCAACCTACCCCAAATGGGACAATATTTTTACCACAGTGTGTTGATTCTGTTCCATGATAGCATGTCAAGTTTCATAAATTTCAGACGCATTTTCGATTTACTAGAGTCATTGTTGAGGAAATCGTTAACTGGTAGCTGCTCAGTCGGCTGGCGAGTAGGGGATTAATAGGCTAATAGGCAAGTTAATCGGCCCTTTATTCAATTAATTGGAGGATTTATTGGTTTATCAGCTACTCGGTGACCCTACGAGTAGGGATTAATTGGCAAGTTAACTGGTTAATTGGACAAATTGTTGAACAGGGACTAGAATTTAAAAACCATGTATCTCAATGTTAGTGTCCGAGCGATGGTGCCAAGGTGTTTGACATTCATTCCCATTTCTTGCATGGGACCTAAGCATGCAACCAAGGCACACATTTGAATTTTGAACCCATTTATATGCACTGGAGCATGTGCATGTAGGTCAACTTTGAATTATGCACATAAATGCATAGAAAACTCAGTTAATGTATAAAAATGTCCAAGTGAACCCCAGAAAATCCCAAAAATTGACACAACACTCCCGTTGTTCTATGTTGACTCTATAAAAAATTTGAAAGCAAGAAGAGGCAACGGATATTGTTTCGTCCACAAAGGTGGCACGTTCCCTACCGAATCCATCAGGCTTGTTGTGAGAAGCTCTAGTTTGTGAGAAGCTTATACCCAAACCTGCCCCAAATGGGACAATCTTTTTACAGCGGCATGTTCATGCCGTTCCATGATATCATGTCAAGTTTCATGAATTCCAAACATGTTTTTGATTTACTAGAATTTTAAAACCATGTATCTCAATGTTAGCGGCCGAGCGACAGTGTCAATGTGTTTCACATTCATTCTCATTTCTTGCATGTGACCTAAGCATGCAACCAAGGACGCACATTTGATTTTTCAACCCATTTTTATGCACTCGAGCATGTGCATGTAGTTAAAATTTGAATTATGCACATAAATGCCTGCAAAACTCAGTTAACATATAAAAATGTCCAAACGAACCCCGAAAAATTCCAAAATTTAACACGAAACTCTTGTTGTTCTATGTTGACACCAGAAAAAATTTGAAAGCAAGAAGAGGCGATGAATACCATTTTGTCCACAAAGGTGACACATTTCCCTACCGGAACCATGATACTTCTTGTGAGAAGCTTATACCATAACCTGCCCTAGATGGGACAATATTTTTTTACCCCAGCATGTTGATGCCATTCCATGATATCATGCCAAGGTTCATGAATTTCACACAAGTTTTGGATTTACTAGAATTACAAAAGCAAGTACTTGAACGTTTGCTGGAGAGCCACGGTGCCGTGGTGTTTGAAATTCATCCCCATTTCTTGCATGGGACATAAGCATCAACCTATGGACACATATATGATTTTAAAACCCATTTTGGTGCACCAGAGCATGGGCATATAGTTTAATTTTGAATTGTGCACCTGAAATGCCTAGAAAACCTAGTTAATGTATAAAAATGTCCAAACGAACCCTGAATAATTCCAATTTTTTTGACGACACACCTATAGTTGCATGTTCACTACAGACAAAAGTTTTAGCAATTCAAACACCCTCCTTTGCCGCTGTGACCCCATTATGTAATTCAAATCAAGACGAAAAATCAAGTAGATCGCACACAGTTTATTATCACCAACCGTGTGAGATGCAGTACAAAATATCTTGGAGCACCGTCGGAGTATAGTATGCATATGGCTTACGCGAGAAGGTGCGTCGGCTACAGTCCATAGCTGGCGTGTCAAGCACACTAGGTCGCTCCCCAAATATCATTTCACCGTTCAATCATCGCCGATGAAAGATGGGGATGTGGACCCGTGTCGTGAGGGCAACTTCGGCGGCCCACTGTTGCTTCTCAGGTGTCGACAGCAACATCTGCCTCGGGGCAATCTGCGACCAGGCAGCCAAGGTAGCCCAAACGGCCATTGTTGCTTCTCAGGTGGCGACAGCAACATCTGCCTCGGGGATAGCAACTGGCGAGAGTGGCACAGCAGTTCTCCGTTCTGCAGCGGTGGCCTTAGCCCTGATGGAGGCCGCCTACGACCATGTCTAGGCCACCGACGCCAAGCTCCTGGCGGTCACTGCATAAATCGAATGAAGCTTCTCCGACAACGGCCGGCAACCCACGGTTGAAGAGTTGGCAATCGCCGAGAGCAATCGAGCAGCCGTCCGTTCCTCCGCGGCATACCTTGCCACGACGGAGCCTGTCCAAGCCCAGATCATGGCCGCCCATGCCCAGCTCGTGGTGGCCTTTTCCAAAGAGATGGCGGACGCAGATGGAGAGATGCTTGCCGAGTATGGTGTGATGGATGCCATGGAGCCCCTTCCCCAGGACATCGTTGGGCGCGAGCTAGACATGGAGGAGGCGGCGGAGATCTACGAGCACCAGCCAGAGTAGTACTCTTCGTTTTGTTTAATTAAGAGCGCCGGTCTTTGTTTTGTTAGAGTAATGCTTAGGTCAGCTAGCTTGGTTTAATTGCTGAACTTCCTCGATTAAGAAGTGTGGGTGTGTTGTAGTCTCCTTTGTGTACCCAAATTATGCAATGACGTGGATGACCAGTGTAACCAGGGAAACTCGGACCAAAATTTGCATGTTCAAACTCATCACGCACGGGGTAAGCTATATGAATCATTTGTGATGTTCACATATTGTACACAGTGCAGAATAAGGGACCGTATCTGATGATACTTTGCGCGCTAGTTTTTTTACTGCACCTATCCAAAATTTTCGGCTTCCACAGAAATATCTACCTCCGCGTCCCTCCCCCTTACCAAAAGCCACATTTCCCTTGTTTCACCTTCCTTTCCAAGTTGAAACCTTCACTCCTTGCTTGCAGCGCTGCCTCCTCGCCGGCGACCCTCCTTCACGCTGCTCGGCCTCGTCGATCCAGGCAGGTAATCCACACCCGACCCCCATCCTCCACCTCCTTCCACACCCCACATGCCCCGACCATCGACGCGACACCTCCACCCAAATCGCCGACCCCTCACCCAAATAAGCGTTGCCCTAAGCCATGGTGCACGCAGTATAGCCAGGAGCTCAAGGAGCATTTGGCAGCAGAGAAGCAAATTGCGGTCGCACGCACGGATGAGGTCGCGATGGCTGCCATTCGTGCCGACCCCCAGATCTTGGAGGAGCACCTCGCCATCGAGGGAACAATCAACACCTCGCGCACCGGCGCCGCGAGGCGGTTGGCTGCTTTAAACGACAGTTCGTGGCGTTTTCGCGAGGCCACCGTCGGTGCCTTCGACGAAGACTATGACGGTTTTCTCAGCGTGCCCGTGCTTACCTCAACTCGAGAGCTAGCAGGTTGGTGCCCGCAGCGGCTCAGGCAACTCACCACTACGACGAGGGCACCGACGATGTGGAGGCCTCGCCTTCTTCCTTGTCCAAGGAGCCAATCATCATCGATATCTCCGACGATGAGGAGTAGCTTGACTTATTAGCTCACTATAGGGACTTATGTTCAGTTTGCTAGCTACGCCGGTTAAGCATGCTCGGTTTACCCGTTGCATGGGCTGCTCCTGCCTTTGCTTAACAAATTCTAGTGAATTGTCATATCTACTTTTACCATGCAATATGTTGCTCTAGTGTAGATGTTCTATATGTCGTGCAATGTGGTGCTCACTTATTAACTATTTGGTTAATTAGTTGTCGTGTTCAGTTAACTGTTTGGTTCAATTCTGCAAATGTGATGTTCAATTCTTCAGGGTGCAATTTTGTATTGTCTTCCATGTGAGAAATAAATCGGATTTATCTGTACAAAATACATGAGAAACAAATACAATTGCTACATTTCCAAGTTGTCAAGCATGCTTGGTTTGGTTAATTGTCTGATCTTCTAGTATGTTATATATTGTGCAATTTGGTGCTCAGTTAATGTTTGGTTCATTTGTTGTGCTGTTTAGTTCACTGTTTGGTTCAGTTCTGCAATGCAATGTTCAATTGTTGTGGGTGCATTTTGTTATTGTATACAATGTGAGAAATAAATCGAATTTGGTTGTACTAAATACATGAGAAACAAATACAATTGCTATATTTCCAAGTTGTTAAGCATGCTTGCTTTGGTTAACTATCTTATCTTCTATTAGGAGTATGTTATATTATGCAATGTGGTGCTCAGTTAATGTTTGGTTCATTTATTGTGGTGTTTAGTTAACTGCTTGGTTCAATTCTGCAATGCGATGTCCAATTGTCATGGGTGGAATTTTGTATTGTTGTGCATGTGAGGAATAAATCGAATTTGGCTGCACTTAATACATGAGAAACATATACAATTGCTATATTTCCTAGTTCATAATCATGCTTGGTTTGGATAAATGGGTTTTCCATGTGGCTCAGATTAATATGATGAATCTGCAATGTGCTTATTTTTCATGAACATATTTTACTTATAGCATGCGAACCCTCACTTAACCTGAACACTAACTACCTTATATGTGTTGCAGGGAAACAATAGGAAGCATTGAGGTTTACAATCGAGGTTCGCACATGCATGGTCCTTTGTCTAATAGCACATTATTGTGCAATTGCAGGAACCATTCTAATATTTAGGTTTTTAACAATTTGGTCTTGCACATGTAGGTCCTGTTGTCAGAGGTTTTGACCCACTGTTCAACCCTTTTTGCATATGGGGAAATGAGCTGTCCATGAATATCAGTCAAGTCAAGAAACTCAGAAAGATTGTTAGGATAAATAAATTAGCGACAAAAAACAACAAGATCTTTGTCTGCACAATGAAGAAGACATTAGTTCACTACAGGATGGTACTAACTATTATACCTTGGCTTTTTTATTCCTTTGCCCCATTTCCAATCTAGAGAAGATATTTATGCACATCCTTGTTTTCAGGCCTTTCCAAAGCAGTTCACTAATGATTACCTCTCAAACCACCTGTATGGTCAGGAGGTGAGGAAGGTATTCATACAACACCCATGGTTCAATATTGAAGTGTTCCTGAAGAGGACGAAGAATGGACGGTCAATCATCCACAGGCACTGGCCTAAAGTTGCAAAGACCTTCAGCATCAATGAAGGCTCAATATTCGCCTTCCGCTTCAGCAGTTTTCCAGATGAGATTCATCTGTCTATGTACCATAAATGATGCTAATTTCAAAAGGTTATAGATCTTGCATGTGAAACTTGCTGCTGGTGCAGTTGTGTAATGGGGTAGCTAAGTGCTGAAGCTATATGATGTTGTACTCTGATGTATTCAATTATAAAATCCTGCTTCCTTAATACGAAAATGAAATATATTGTGTGCTTAATATGAAATGTCAATTAATAGATGGATTATTAATAATAGGCCAATTAGCCTGCTAATTGGGGTTTTTCTATTGTAAACGGTTATTGAGAAAACACCGTGGGCGACGACCTCAGACAACGCACACAGTTTCTAGGAATAAAATGTGTTGGATCAATGAACAATCACATATGACTTCCTCTTGAAAACTGTTTACGTTAGGCCACCTTGCACAAACGTTTACCACATAAAAAGTCTATGTGATGGACATCCTATGCCACACAGTTTCTTCTATGCATCATGTGTGATGCATTCAATAACGCAAATGATAAAATTGTTAATATCGTCTGCAATGACAACACTATCACAAACGATTTAATGGGGAAAATTGTGTGTGATGTACCTGCGAACAGAAACGTTTTCCTTGGAGTGACTGTGTGGGATGTATATACGAACAGAAAGGTACTCCTTGGATTAACTGTGTGGGATGTACATACTAACGGAAACATATTCCTTGGATTGACTGTGTGGAATTTACATACGAACGGAAACATTTAGCCAGGACTGACTGTGTGCGATGTACTTACGACTGGAAACAATTTGGCCTGTATAATTGTATTTTTTAGCACAACTATATGTATAATCGTATTTGATCGCTCGCCCGTCGCACACGACCTCATTTTGCCGAGCGTGTGTGACCGGAGGGCCTATCCCCGACGGTTTCTGGGTAGTGCGGGAAGGACGCCCCTATCACACACATTCACTCGGCGACGGTTCAAAATGTCATCGCGGAAAGGGGTTAAAAACCGTTTGTATAGCACCTCGATTTACCAGTGTGGAGTTCTTTGTGTTCTCTTCTTCGTTCTTCCTCTCATTTTCTTCCATAAAATTAGTTGCTTTGGTGGGATTTGGGAAAGAAGGACTTGGGCACTCTCTGTGCCCTTGCCATTGCATTTGGTGCATCGGTTTGAGTTCTCCACGGTGATACGTGGAAGTGAAGTTGAGAAGCTTGTTACTCTTGGGTGTTTGGGCACCCTACAGCTTGTTCCTCTTGGGTGCATTGGTGCCCTAGACGATTGGTGTTGTCGGAGCTCAATCATTGTGGTGTAAAGCTCCGGGCAAGCATGGGGGTCTCCAATTAGGTTGTGGAGATCGCCCTGAGCAATTTTACGGGTACCGGTGACCGCCCCTAAGGGTTACCAAAGTGTAAGGATTCAGTGACACCCCAAGGGTTGCCATTTGTACGGGTTCGGTGACCGCCCTCAAGGGTCCCTTAGTGGAATCACGTCATCTTGCATTGTGCGAGGGCGTGAGGAGATTACGGTGGCCCTAGTGGCTTCTTGGGGAGCATTGTGCCTCCACACCGCTCTAAACAGAGATTAGCATCCGCAAGGGTGTGAACTTCGGGATACATCACCGTCTCCGCATTGATACGTCTCCAACGTATCTATAATTTTTGATTGTTCCATGCTATTATATTATCTGTTTTGGATGTTTATGGGCCTTATTAAACACTTTTATATTATTTTTGGGACTAACCTATTAACCCAGAGCCCAATGCCAGTTTCTGTTTTCCCCTTGTTTCAGTGTTTCGCAGAAAAGGAACATCAAACGGAGTCCAACCGGAATGAAACCTTCGGGAAAGTTATTTTTGGAACGGAAGCAATCCAGGGGACTTGGAGTGCACGTCAGGGAATCAACGAGGAGGGCACAAGGCAGGGGGCGCTCCCACCCCCCTGGGCGCGCCCTCCACCCTCGTGGGCCCCTCGTGGCTCCCCTGACGTATTTCTTCCTCCTATATATACCAATATGCCCTAAAACCATCGGGGAACAGAATAGATCGGCAGTTCCGCCGACGCAAGCCTCTGTAGCCACCAAAACCCAATCGGGACCCTGTTCCGGCACCCTGCCGGAGGGGGGATCCCTCACCGGTGGCAATCTTCATCATCCCGGCGCTCTCCATGTCGAGGAGGGAGTAGTTCACCCTCGGGGCTGAGGGTATGTACCAGTAGCTATGTGTTTGATCTCTCTCTCTCTCTCTCTCTCTCTCTCTCTCTCTCTCTCGTGTTCTTGAGATGATTTGATCTTGATGTATCGCGAGCTTTGCTATTGTAGTTGGATCTTATGATGTTTCTCCCCCTCTACTCTCTTGTAATGGATTGAGTTTTCCCTTCGAAGTTATCTTATCGGATTGAGTCTTTAAGTGATGGGTTATTCTATTGATTCACTTGATGTATGTTTTGGTGATCAACTTGCGGGTTCCGCCCATGAACCTATGCATAGGGGTTGGCACACGTTTTCGTCTTGACTCTCCGGTAGAAACTTTGGGGCACTCTTTGAGGTTCTATGTGTTGGTTGAATAGATGAATCTGGGATTGTGTGATGCATATCATATAATCATACCCACGGATACTTGAGGTGACATTGGAGTATCTAGGTGACATTAGGGTTTTGGTTGATGTGTGTCTTAAGGTGTTATATTACTACAAACTCTAGGGCTGTTTGTGACACTTATAGGAATAGCCCAATGGATTGATCGGAAAGAATAACTTTGAGGTGGTTTCATACCCTACAATAATCTCTTCGTTTGTTCTCCGCTATTAGTGACTTTGGAGTGACTCTTTGTTGCATGTTGAGGGATATTTATATGATCCAATTATGTTATTATTATTGAGAGAACTTGCACTAGTGAAAGTATGAACCCTAGGCCTTGTTTCAACGCATTGCAATACCGTTTGTGCTTACTTTTATCATTAGTTACCTTTCTGTTTTTATATTTTCAGATTACAAAAACCTATATCTACCATCCATATTGCACTTGTATCACCATCTCTTCGCCGAACTAGTGCACCTATAAAATTTACCATTGTATTGGGTGTGTTGGGGACACAAGAGACTCTTTGTTATTTGGTTGCAGGGTTGCTTGAGAGAGACCATCTTCATCCTACGCCTCCCAGGGATTGATAAACCTTAGGTCATCCACTTGAGGGAAATTTGCTACTGTCCTACAAACCTCTGCACTTGGAGGCCCAACAACGTCTACAAGGAGAAGGTTTCATAGTAGACATCACACGTGCCTCGGTTATCTCTTACCCGAGCCCTTTACTTATGCAATTTACTTTGTGATAGACATAGTGTTTCATGTTATATATCTTGCTATCACTTAGTTGTTTATCTTGCTTAGCATAAGTTGTTGGTGCACATAGGTGAGCCTAGTTGCTTTAGGTTTTGTGCTTGACAAATTAAACGCGAGTTTTATTCCGCATTTGTTCAAGCCTATACTGTAATTATTTTAAAGCTACTATTCACCCCCCTCTAGGGGACATCCATGATCTTTCACACATCACCGCCAAGCAGCTAATCGGCCGTCGATGTTCAACCCGCCAAGCTTGGCTTCAACCGGAGGGTAGGAGCGGTGACCTTACTTGGACCCGAGTGGCGGCGACATACCGTCTTCTACTCTTCCTTGTTTTCTATGTGGCGCGGCCTCGTTGCCAGCGGGGCGGGGCCTCGGCAGAGCCGCGGATGTCTTCTGCCTCGTTCCCAGCGGGGCGGCGCCTCGGCGGAGTTGGGGAAATCCTCCAGCTCATTGAAGGCGGAGCGGGGCCGCGACGGAGCCAACGATGTCCTCTGCAACGTTTCCGGCAGGGTAGGGCCTCGGCGGGGCGGGGCCTCGATGGAGCCGGTGAAGTCCTCCGGCTAGTTGCTGGCGGGGAGGGGCCTCGGCGGAGCCGACAATATTCTTTGCCTCATTCCCGACGAGGCGGGGCCTCGGCGAAGCCAGCGCATTCCTTCGCCTTGTTGCCGGCGAAGTTCTCCGCCTCGTCGTCGGTGTCGCCAAATAGCGTCTCGCCCGCTTCATCGTCCTCCTTGTAGGCGGCCGCAACTTCAGCCACCCACATGCGGTACCGCCAGTGCTCGAGGCGGCTCTCGCGGGCGGAGCGGTACGAACCGGTCTCATGTGCGTGGACATGTAAGGTGGGTCCGGGCCGCTTTATTCCACAATGCCGCTGAATCAAAATAAGACGTTGATGGTAAGCAGTATGACCATCACGGCCCACAACTCCTTTGTGTTCTACTCGTGCATATCATCTACGCATAGACCTGGCTCTTGATGCCACTGTTGGGTAACGTTGCATGGGTAACGGCCTGGGGATCGTGATGTGTGTTGCCCCCTACCCTCCTCACATATATATAGGTGGAGGGGAGGGGAGGCAGCCTTAGGCGCACCCCCAAGGGGCCTGCGGCTGCCCTAGGGCACCTGCCCTGGCCGCCCCCTTCCATATTTGTGCATGGGGGGAACGAAAGGGGGGCTGGCTGCCTCAGGGCGCCTCCCCTTTCCTTCCCTCCTTCCTTGGCATGTGGGCAGGGGTGGTGGGGAGCGCTAGCCCCTTTTGTGGGCTGGTGTGCTCCCCCCTTTGGCCCATACGGCCACCACTTACCGGTGGCCTTCCGGAACCCCTTCCGGCACTCCGATAAACACACGGGACTTCCCGAAACCTTTCCGGTGACCAAATGTTATCATCCTATATATGAATATTTACCTCTGAACCATTCCGGAGCTCCTCGTCATGTCCGAGATCTCATCCAAGACTCCGAACAACAATCGGTCACTATTTCACACAACTCATATAATACTATATCATCAACCAACATTAAGCGTGCGGACCCTACGGGTTCGAGAATGATGTAGACATGACCGAGACATTTCTCTGGTTAATAACCAATAGCGGGACCTGGATTCTCATATCGGTTCCTACATATTCTATGAAGATCTTTATCGGTCGAACCTTTATGAAAACATGCGTAATTTCCTTTGCCTGTCGGTATGTTACTTGCCCGAGATTCGATCGTCGGTATCTCCATACCTAGTTCCGTTATCAAGTGAATTTACATACCTAGTTCAATCTCGTTACCGGCAAGTCTCTTAGTCGTTCCGTAATACATCATCACGTAACTAACTCCTTAGTCACTTTGCTTGCAAGCTTCTTGTGATGCTGTATTACCGAGAGGGCCCAGAGATACCCACTGGTGCGTGTCCTAAACAAACGGTTTTTAACCCCTTTCCGCGATGGCATCTGGAACCGTCGCCAAGTGAGTGTGGGCGATAGGGGGGTCCTTCCCGCACGACCCAGAAACCGTCGGGGATATGCCCTCCTGGCACACACGTTCAGCAAAATGAGGCCGTGTGCGACCGGCGAGCGCTCAAATACAGAAATACGTACAGTACAGCTAAAAAAATACAATTATACCGCAAAATTGTTTCCGGTCGCAAGTACATCCCACACAGTCGGTCCCCGCTAAACGTTTCCGTTCGTATGTACATCCCACACAGTCGCTCCAAGGAAAACGTTTTTGTTCACAGGTACATCACACACAATTTTTCCCGTTAAATCGTTTGTGATAGTGTTGCCATTGCACACGATATTAATAATTTTATCGTTTGCGTTATTGAATGCATCACACACAGTGCGTAGAAAGAAACTTTGTGGCAAAGGCTGTCCATCACATGCACTTTTTATGTGATAAACGTATGCGAAAGGTGGCCTAACGCAAACAGTTTTCAAGAGAAAGTCGTGTGTGCAGTGGACATTGATCGCACACGTAGTGGATCCTAGAAACGTTTCTGATCTCCACGTATATCGCAGACGTTTCGCTTTCGCAAACCGTGTGCAGTGTAATCCCTATTTAATCCATAATTAATCCAATTAATCCCTAATTTAAAAATCACATGTTATGAATTTGAAAGTAGGCAATCACTTATTTCATATCCAACCATGTTTATTACAAATATAGGTTCAACCACGAATCCATAATTCAATGCATAGGCAAATATACTGAAGAACTACAGAAGCACCAGGTAAAGAATGATGAACCACAGTTGTACTAAAGACTATAAAGAGAGAGGCGAAAGACATTCTGGTTGCTGGAGAAGGTGAAGCCGAATGCCCATATTGTGCCCTTCTCCATGCATAAGGCGCGCACGACTCTAGGCCAACACCTTGTGATGGCTGCCCGTCCATCCTTCGCTGTCTTCATTAGGACTTCTCGATGTTCATTGTAGTCTGGATGAAATACTTTAACCTTTATTGCGTGTCCACCAATCATGTACTTTGCGAGGTAATCTTGAGTGAACTGCTTCGGGAACCACTGGGAACGAAAAAGATTCATACATTGTTGTCTAACAACTCATTACGGGCAGTAAAAAGAGAAGGCTGTGGAGTTTGTAGTTACCATCCTACAGCTCACTGTTGTGTTGGATAGAGCATAAACAAATAATTTGCTTGCCACCATTCGTATCTTTTTGCTAATAATCCTTATCGGTTTCCTCACTTGATGCTTGTTCATCAATATCTCATTGCCCCATACGCAAAAAGGGTCTATGCGTGGATCCTTGCCAAGGGCATATGTACCTACAAGCAACAAGTCAATATTAGAAGCTAGCTAGTGTCCAGGCCTGGATCTATATGCACTACATTATGGAACGACGGGGGGATTACAAGCCGAGGGATGAAGCTAACCTTGGTGGAAAATGGTGGCCACTCCCGTTGTTGTCCTGCATAAGTAGTGGAAAGGCATGATAAGTACATCAGTCTTAACATCAAACAAATATAGCAAAGGTAAACAACATCATCTCCAAATGATAGCTTGAATATGTTGGTTTCAGCATGCTGTTAAAGCAGATATAAAATGGAAGGCAATGTTACCGACAGTAGGCTTAACAGCCATCAAATATTGCAATTCAAACTGGTATTGTTGAAAATGAATAGAACGTAGGTAATGCTTAAGCATCACACTGGATAAATGTGTAAAACTGAAATAAAGGGCATGTGTTAACTACACCAGGAATAACTGGAACCAAATATAGCCGTTCAAACTGGTATTGATGTAGTCGAGCGGCACAGTTCCGACTTGCACATAATGAACCACACATTGTGAATGACTGAAATAAACAAGGCATAAATGACCAGTATAACAACCAAATATAGCCATTGAAAACTGGACAGAGTCTCACTGCAACCAACCTAACAAGCAAATACAGATAAACATGGCATATGCTTGAAAACTGGACAAATGCTCACTGCAACCAACCTAACAAGCAGATAAAGATAAACAAGGCATCTGCTTGATAACTGGAGAAGTGCTAAAAAAAGCAAGCTAACAACCAAATACAGATAAACAAGGCATCTGCTTGATAACTGGACAAATGCTAAAAAAAGCAACCTAACAACCGAATAAAGATAAACAAGGCATCTGCTTGATAACTGGACAAATACTCACTGCAACCAAACTAAGAACCAAATATAGATAAACAAGGCATCTTCTCGATAACTGAAAAAATGCTCACTCCAACCAACCTAACAACCAAATACAGATAAACAAGGCATCTACTCACTATAAACAACCAAATATAGCCATTCGTGAAACTAAAGTGGACAATTCATACTTAAACATCACATAGACCTATTGAACAATACATTTTTGCATAACTGAAATAATTAAACACGGCATAGTTAAAGCACCGCACGGAAAATGCTACTACAACAAAGGGTACGCGTTGGCAAGCTAGAAAATTTAATATTTGCTGATAGAATGTTGCCTTACATTTCATGGACGGGATCCTTCCAGTTGGACGAGCACAAACCCATGTTGTGCTCTCTGATGTCACAGATGGGCTGTTTCACCTTGGAAGAACCTTCGTGGGTGCCCTCCTCGTGGTCATGGTCGTGGTTGATGAGATCTGACTTGGCAATTGTGGATCCCAAGCCGCCGCTGTAGAACGTGTCCTTCAGAAGTGACAAAATGGGCTCGATGGCGTATAAAGCTCGCAAATCCTTGATCGCTTGGCGGAGGAGATCAATGGCAGGAACGTCAAAGAGATCGACGGTGGTTGAACAAGAGGGGTTGGGGATGGACCACTTAACCTGTGACATGGCCCGCGTGAATCCGTCAATGTGGACGAGCTTGATGTCGTAGCCAGCTTTCCCGAGATACAGTAATACGCTAGCCCGCTGACATGAAGCCTTCGTCATGGCAACGTAGTCAACGTCTTCGCCGGATTCCACGGCAACGTGTTGCTCCGGGATCGACACGTCGGGGTGAACGACGGCCACCTCGCCAACGTCCGCCGGAGAGGCCATGATAAACCTCTTCTTGGCCGAACGCTCGTCGGGCTCCCCGGGATACGTGGTCGAGCTTAGGCTGCGACATTCTGGAGCAGGGGATGTGGATCTGGCTGGGAGGGACACCGCAAGCCTCATCTAAAAACTCAGGGGAGTGGCGCGACGGTATGGGAATCGCTGGATGACCTGAACTTTATTATCTAAGCTAGGAGGAACGGGCAGACCGGTAGGGTTGGCGGTGGTGGCGGCCGCGAGCTAGGGTTCGAAGGGGGAGGGGGCAGGTGGGGGACTATGGAGGGGGGTGGTGTTTGAGGATACGCCGCGGCTATTGAAAATTTTAGTAATGGTGGGTGGACGAGGGAGGGGGACGGTTCAAATGCCTCGGCTGCTAAAATTTTACTATAAGGTCGGTGCTGGAGGAGTGTGGGCGATGGTTGAAGTACGTCGACTACTAAAATTTGGGTAAAGGAATTGATGCGGGGCGGGAGTGCCCAAGATCGCGCATGGTCCAATAACAATATGCGTGTATGATAATAAGGAAAAGTGGCGCGGATCCGCCGATTTTTGCAATGCTCAGGGCGGGTAGTTTTTTTTTATATTTCTAGCTAGCTGGTCTATCGCACACGGTTCGTCCTAATTTCCAAATACACTTACCCGCCTTTAGCTTCCACAGGTAGTGGTTTTACAGCGCACTTGCTTCGCACACGGTTAAGCCAGTACCTCCACCCTTTGCTCGCGCTTGCGCGGTCGTGGTGATTTCAACGCACTTGCATCGCACACGGTTGAGCCAGTACCTCCGCCCTTTGATCGCGCTTGCGTGGTCGTGGTGATTTCAGCGCACTTGCATCGCACACGGTTGAGCCAGTACCCCCACCTTAATTTGCTCGCGCTTGCGCGGTCGTGGTGATTCACATCGCACTTGTATCGCACACGGTTTAGATATTATAGCCCGTGTCCGTTGAGGATCATCAGAGTCTTTGCAGAAAAAATAACGTTAGGGAGGGTCAAAAGACAGCCACACCAGCATGTGGCCCAAATATATATGAGTGAAAAGGGTGGTATGTGATGTTCAAAATTCCAATGCACAACTTTGACTCCGCGGGCCCATGGTTGGGCGCGTCATTGAAGATCGATGAGAGGGGCCAGAAGTCAAGAACCACCTGGAAGTGGCCAAATATATGTACGAATATTGGGGATGTTTAAAACTTTAAATACACAATGCATAACTTTGGTGGCACCTGCCTCGCAAACCCGAAAGCATCCTAACAACCACCTATCTAGGATATATATAATGACATAATGTCGTACCTAGCTAGGATGCTTGGCCCACCACCTCCCACTTCGTGTCAGCGGGGCGGATGCACGTAATGATCGATACTTTGGTCATACATGCATGTCGCCATGACCTACCATAAGACGGACCAATGAATCTTTCGTTTGGTCAAATGACAGTTGTTGTTGTCGATAAACCGCTTGGGCCAATAGATTGAACCATCATAAACATCGCACGAGAGGGACCACAAAACCAGCACCTCTTGCATGCGGCCCAAAATGATGTACGTTGGGAAGGGGTGATGTGTGTTTTCAATATAGAATAATGTACAATTTATATGTGGTGCCTACCTCTCGATACAGACAACAACCATGAAGGCAAGGTAGTTAAGGACGAGATACGTACGCAGGGTTTGATGTAGGTCGAACCCAGCAATCCGAGCATCTGGGAGGGAATCCTGACAACGCATGAGCTCGAGCTTTGGTTGACCGACATTTGACGGTGACCAGCCCTAACATGAACTAGGAGGAATCCATTCATGGCCAACACATACCAATCATTCTCGGTCAAAGGGATGATATATATACACTCGGGGAGCCCACAAATATCCGTGTCGTCACAAAAACGCACAAGGGAGACGTGGTCGATCAGAAGACCCCGTATACACTGCATGCGGCCCGAAAATATGTATGGGTACGATGGTGTATGATGTGTTTAAATCCCAAATACACAACTTCGATGGGCCACGCCAAGTACATTACAAACCGAACACCGTACCCATCTCCAAGCCTGGTTCAATACCTATGATGTCAGTTTCCCAACTTCGAGGCGGGAGGGGGGGGGAGGGGTCGTCACACACATGCGCTCAAACTTTATTTTGTCTAGCATGGGACACATCTATATATATCTATACATCTATATATGTACATCTATACACATATATAGTGTGCGAATAACTATGAAAGTTGCTCGTTGGATGAAGCCAATCCGACGGTACAGAGATGGCAAATCCGAGCACTACTGGCCGTTGGATATCATCTACATTCCACCAGATTCTGCCACATGTACAATCTAGAAGACTCCATGGTTGAACTTAAGCATAATGCACAAACCTCAAAACACAAGCACTTCTCCTTTGTTCTCTAGAATCTTCCATATCTTAATTGCCCAAACATTTTTTTCTAAATGAATTGTCACTTTTTTGTTTTTACCTTTACAATGCACAATTCCATGAGTCTTAAAATAGTTTTTTTACAAAACTAATTGATTTTGGATGAGATGAACTATAAGAATTAAACGAACATCTACATCATGCATATCTGGGAGAAGAGGCGGGAAACCGATGAGAGGAGTGGCGAGAAACGGTAGCCTGTTTTGAATGAAAACCTAGTAGAGAAGGAAGCGTGAGCTACACAACGCATGCGCACAGTGCTTACCCATGTACTGCATGTGCTGTCGAAAGGGCTCAGGGTTGCCGTTCGATCTGGGAGCATCCAACGGTGCACACGTACGATCCGTGGGGTTTGGGTTCTGGCCAGTCAGAACGCAGGACTCAGATCGCGCGCGCAGCGGGGGGGGGGATATCATACGGAAACCAACATTCGGTGGAAACCGGTGAAAACCACGAGAAAAAGATGTTTTGAAGTTTCAAAAAAATTCAAAAAAAATGCGGGATGTTAAGAGGATGATGTTTTATTGGCACACAAAATTTCAAGTTGAAACACATTAAGAGATGTGAGCTATGAAAAAGACAAAATCAGTGTTGAATAGTGCCGAATAGTAATGTCACTATTCAGGGCGGAATTTGTCTTTTTCATAGCTCACATCTCGTAATGTTTTTCAACTTGAAATTTTGTGTCGCAATAAACATCACCTTCTTAGCATCCCACATTTTTTTTTCTGATTTTTATGGAACTTTAAAATATGGTTTCCACGAAGTTTTCATTGAATAACGGCTTTCGTGAGTGAACCGTGTGCTATTTGAAAACATTTCGTGAGAAGAATCTTGGTTTTTAAATCCCCGTAAATCCAAAACTAAGCTGAAAATCGTGAAACCTGCCATGGTGTCACGACATCGCACTTATATGTCGAGGAATTTTTTCATCCATTGTGGCGCAAGTTTTATTACAAGCCTCTTACAAACCGGAGCTTCTCTCAAAGAAGCCTCGTGGTTCCGATAGGGAAACGTGTCCCCCTTGTGGGCGAAACGTAATCACTGCCTCTTTTCATCTTGTATTTTCTTCTACGGGCAACATGGAACGACAGGATATCCGTGCTGAAATTTAAACTTATTCAGGGTTCGTTTGGCCTTTTTATACACTAGTTGAGTTTCCTAGGCATTTAATGTCCATAATTCAAATCTGGACTACAAATACATGCTCTAGTTCACCAAAATGGCTAGAAAAATTATACATGTGTCCTTGGGTGCATGTTTAGGACCCATGACAGGAATGGGAACGAATTGGTGTCATGGCTCGTACTCAAACATTTCGAATCTCGGTTTTTAAGTCCCCATAAATCCTATGGTGTCGTGGCATGGTGTCGTGGCATGGTGTCACGTCATGGCATATATATGTAGTGGTAAAAACATTGTCCAATTTGGGCCAAGATTTATTACAAACCTCTTAAAAAACTGGAGCTTCTCTCAAAGAAGCCTCGTGGTTCTGATAGGGAAACGTGTTCCCCTTGTGGGCAAAATGTAATCACCGCCTCTTTTTGCCTTGTATTTTCTTCCACGGGCAATATGGAACCACAGGATATCCGTGCTGAAATTTAAACTTATTTCAGGGTTCGTTTGGCCTTTTTATACACTAATTGAGTTTCCTAGGCATTTAATGTCCATAATTCAAATCTGAACTACAAATACATGCTCCAGTTCACCAAAATGGCTAGAAAAATTATACATGTGTCCTTGGGTGCATGTTTAGGTCTCATGCCAGGAATGGGAATGAATTACAACCGTACCGGTGTCCTAGCTCTTCCTCAAACATTTCGAATCTCGGTTTTTAAGTCCCCATAAATCCTAAACTCACCAGAAATTCATCAAACGTGGCAAGGTGTCATGTCATGGAACATATATGTCGTGGTAAAAACATTGCCAATTTGGGCCAAGCTTTGTTACAAACCTCTTACAAACCGGAGCCTGTCGCAAGAACCCTCGTGGTTTCGATAGGGAAACGTGTCCCCTTGTGGGCCAAACGATAATCACTCCCTCTTCTAGCCTCGTATTTTCTTCTACACGCGACACGGAACAACTGGAGATTCGCGCTGAACTTTGAAATTATTCAGGGTTCGTTTGACCTTTTTTATTCATTAATTGAGTTTTCTAGGCATTTAATGTCCATCATTCAAATCCGAACTACAAATACATGCTCCAGTGCACCAAAATGGCTAGAAAAAACGTACATGTTTCCTTGGGGTGCATGTTTAGGTCCCATGGAACGAATGGGAACGAATTCAACCGTCTCGCCATCCTGGCCTGGCCACAAACATTGCGAATCTCGGTTTTTAAATGTCTGTAAATCCAAAACTCACCAGGAAATCATGAAACTTGGCATGGTGTCACTACATGGTATATATAATTGTGCAATTTGGGCGAAGCTATTTACAAGCCTTTTACAAACCGGAGCCTGTCGCAACCCTCGTGGTTCCGGTAGGGAAACATGCCCCTCTTGTGGGCGAAACGATAATCGATGCCTCTTCTCGCCTTGAACTTTGTTTTCTACACGCAACATAGAATAACAGGAGTGTCGGGCTGAAATTTGAAACTGTTCAGGGTTCGTTTGGCCATTGTATATATATTACTAATTACTAAGTTTTCTATGCATTTAATGTAGTCCATAATTCAAATTTGAACTACAACCACATGCTCCAGTGAAGCAAAATGGGTGGGAAATCGTACATGTGTCATTGGGTGCATGTTTAGGTCTCGTTTAAGGAATGAGAATGAATTACAAACTTGTCGTCGTCCTGAAACAATGAGAATCTCGGTTTTTAAATCCCAGTAAATAAAAAGTCACCCAAAAAACATGAAACTTGGCATGGTTTCATGACATGGCACATATATGCCGTGGTAAAAAAATCGTCCAGTTTGAGAAGAGGCGCACACATTAGTAGCCAACGAAGTCCTTTTTGAAACAAAAAGCTGACACGTTAATATCGCAAACGGTTGTATTATATTTACCGTGTCGAAATTTAACCATACTCGTGGCGTGCGTGCAGCTGTTTGATTAGACGGGACGAGCGCGAGAAGTCCGCCGTGCAGGTTCGACGGGACGCGTGCGAGCAGTCCGCCGCGCAGGCTCGACGGGACGCGTGCATCCTGTCCACCTCGCAGGCTCGACGGGACACGTGCGAGCAGCAAGGCCACCCATGCTCACCGGGAAGCGAGCTCTTTGACCTCCATGCACGAGCCGCCGCTCACCTCGCTCACAACTTCTCCATTAATGGGTTAATTAAAGCACCTGGATGGAGGGTGTTCGCTTGTGATCCCATGGCAGCATTTGCTTTGTTCGTGTTTTCAACTAGTATTCCGCCCTAATTTAAATTGCCACATACGGCAACGGATAATACGACAACAAATAAAATGGCAACAGATAATACAATGACAAATTTACAATGGCGCACATAATAATTGTCTTACATATTCTGGATAATTTAAAATGCCACATGCGGCAAAGCCCGGAAGACACGGGGGCAAGAGAAGAAGGAAATTGCAGACAACGATCTGGGTCGCTACTGTCTCTACTCGTCGATGGATCGCCGGGCAACGAAATCCTCCAGCTCCTTCTTCAATTCCTCACGACTTTGCTTGAAAGCAGCCACAGATTCCTCTACCTCCTGCTCGCGCTCGGTCCGGAGCTTCCTCAAGCCACCCATCAGTTCCTCGAGGACCGCTTTCAGCGTCATCTCCGAGGCACTGCTCTGCTCATGCAGCATCTTCCAGCCGGCGGCCTCCTCCTCCTTCTCGGCGACCAACTTGAGGAGCTTCACATTGTCATCCATGAGTTTCTCAACGAGGCCGGTCGCCTTGTCAACCGAGGCATCGCTGATCTTGAGCAGCTTCATCAAGCCGTCGACCAGCTCCTGCTGCGTAGTGACGCCAGTGAGAATGTCATCGTTGCCGGCGAAGGACTTCAAGAACGCCGGCTCGTTGCGATGGCCGCCGCCGCGAATGCACTTGTGAGAGCCCTCGCGTGCCCGTGAGAGCTCGTTCGAGGGCTCCGCGGCGCGCCCGGACATCTCTACTGCGGCTGCGGCTTCGCGGTGGGACCTCTCTAGTGCTACCGCGGCCTTGGTCTTTGCTGCCTGGTTATATGTCCACCCTAAACTCCTCCTACCGGTCATGGCGGAACGACTTGACAGAGAAAACCAGTTTTGTGGGTGATGTGGAGAGGATCTGTGAAGTATTTTTCGAGTGGGTAGTTTTTATAGCCCGGTGCTAAGTGTGAACACATATTAGTGTGATAGGTGTGAACAGATTTGCAATTACTTATTGCGTTGTAATCAGCAATGTGACGAGAAACAAGGTCAAAATTTATTGATGGCAGAAGGTTGACCACGTGGTTACTCGCCATTGAGGCGGCCGCGGCGTGCTCCGCTCTGGCATCCCAGCGCGCGCTCTGCTCGCCGTTGAGGCAAAGTTACAATGGCAACTGTTAATAATTCTTAATAATTGTCTTACATATTCAGGATAATTTAATATGCCAAATGCGGCAAGGCCCAGAACACTCACGACCTACATATGCATACAATTATAATAAAATATAAGCTAAAAGGCTGAGCTGGCGGCCTTCCCACGATGGTCTTCTCAGACTCCATGATCAGCATAGCACCCTTGCGACCGTTCACTCCGAGTGTCCTGGCCCACCTCCGCCTACGGAGCTGCTGGCGCTGGCAGGCTCTTGGGGCTGCTGGGCCTCTTCCAGAAGAGCTTGACAGCGTGCAATCGCGCGCATGACAACTCCGCGGAACCGCTCCATTTCCATGTCTTTGGCCTGGTAGCAAATTCCGTCGATCACCTGCATCCTCAAGATATCATGGCGTTTGCGATGTTCTACTTCGTCGGGGACATCAACTCCGCCAAAGATGTGCTCGAGCCTGGCCACCACATCATCGGGATCGAGGTTGACACAGCCACCGCGGGCAATGATGAAGCCGTAGGATGCCTTTATCTTGACTGAATCGCAGAGGTCCTCTGCCCATTCCTTGCGGGCATCAGGCTCTCGATGAGCACTGGTGACGGCGGCTCTTCGGGTGGGTCGTCGATCATGCCACGAGCAGCTCTGGATCTTTTGCACGGCGGATGTTAAACTGCTCATCACACCTCCTCTGCAATATGTCGATTGTGCTCCCAAGGACTGTGACGCCGATATCACTGCCGATGGGCCATGGTGCCTGCACCGGCCGATGAAGCTCTTGCTCCCTGACCTGCTCCGGCTCGTTCTCCTCGCCGAAGATGTAACGCAGGTAGGCGTCGACGTCGAAGCTTTGGTCGTTGCCTGACATGCTTGGAATAACTAATGGTAGATGGGTGAGGACTAGATCTTCGCAGAGTGTCGCGGCGGTGCGTTGCCGCCTGGGTTATATGCAGCAAGCCGTTAGCTGGTGGCACGAAACCGGTGAGGGAATAGGCGTGGATTTTACAATTCATCCATGTGGAGCACGGGAAGACTAAGTGGAGCACACACACAACCCGAATACCGTATCCGGTGCCACGTGTTATTTATCACACAAGTGTTAACATAAGGAAACGTATGTGTAACTTACTAATCATCGCACACGAGTACTCGCAGACGCATCGTGTGCGATACTCCTTGCCACCGCAAGCAACTAGTTTGCATTTTTCTAAGTTTTTTGTACACACAGAATCGCACACGAACTAACTGTATTAACCGTCTGTGATGTAATTTCTCATCGCAAACAGTTCATCCGAGTCGGCTGTTTGCCACGTATCACACACATCTTGTTAAGTTGAACCGTTTCTGTTGCTTTCGCTAATCGAAAATAGTTCGTCCGAGTGAACCGTATGCCCTATATCACACACACCTTGATCTGGCTAACCATTTATGTTGCACTCCCTAATAGCAAACGGTTCGTCGGAGCGAACTGTATGCCGTATATCGCACACACATTGATATGGCTACCCATTTCTGTTGTTCTGCCTCATCGCAAACAGTTCGAACGGGTTAACCGTGTGGCCTGAATCACACACGCAACTAAAAACTAAACCGTGTTTGATGCATCCTCCATCACAAAAGTTTTGCACCTTTTTTGACGGTTTTTTTACACCACCGTTTGTGATTATGGCATTGCACACAGTTTCGTCGAAGGGTCTCTGATCGTAGTGTCGCGTTAGTAGCATCCTGCAGTAGTGACCTTTCCGATACACGGAGTGAACTCAACAAACACCTTCGGAGAAACATGTAGAGCATCTTTATGATCACCCAGTTATGTTGTGACGTTTGATAGCACACAAGGTATTCCTCGGGTATACGGGAGTTGCATGATCTCATGGTCGAAGGAATATGTATTTGACATTAACAAAGTAGTAGAAATAAACTGAATGGTCATATGCTAAGCTAACGGATGGGTCTTGTCCATCACATAATTCTCCGAATGATGTGATCCCGTTATCAAGTGACAAAACATGTCTATGGTTAGGAAACCTTAACCATCTTTTGATTAACGAGCTAGTCTAGTAGAGGCTCACTAGGGACACGGTATTTGTTTATGTATCCACACATGTATTTAAGTTTCCGGTCAACACAATTCTAGCATGAATAATAAACCTTTATCATGAATAAGGAAATATAATAATAACAACTTTATTATTGCCTCTAGGGCATATTTCCATCAGTCTCCCACTTGCACTAGAGTAAATAATCTAGTTCACATTGCCATGCGATTAACACCCATAGTTCACATTGCCATGTGACTGACACCCAAAGAGTTTACTAGAGTCAATAATCTAGTTCACATCACCATGTGATTAACACCCAAAGCGTACTAAGGTGTGATCATGTTTTGCTTGTGAGAGAGGTTTAGTCAACGGGTCTGCCACATTCAGATCTATATGTATTTTGCAAATTTCTATGTCTACAATGCTCTGCATGGAGATCCTCTAGCTAATTGCTCGCAAGTTCAATATATCCAGATTGAGACTCAGATTCATGAAGATCGATGTCAAAGCTTGCATCGACGTAACCCTTTTACGACGAACTCTTTATCACCTCCATAACCGAGAAACATTTCCTTAGTCCTCTTTAGGTACTTAAGGATAATTTTGACCGATGTCCAATGATCCACTCCTGGATCACTATTGTACCCCTTGCCAGACTCATGGCAAGGCACACAACCGGTCTGGTACATAGCATGGCATACTTTATAGAACCTATGGCTTAGGCACCGGGAATGACTTTCATTCTCTCTCTATCTTCTGATGTGGTCGGGCTTTGAGTCTTACTCAACTTCACACCTTGCAATACGCAATAACCTTTCTTTGGCTGATCCATTTTGAACTTCTTCAAAACTTCATCAAGGTATATGCTTTATGGAAGTCCCATTAAGCATCTCGATCTATCCCTATAGATCTTGATGCCCAATATATAAGCAGCTTTACTGAGGTCTTTCATTGAAAAATTCTTCTTCTAGTACCCTTTTATGCTATCCAGAAATTTTATATCATTTCCAATCAGCAATATGTCATCCACATATAATATCAGAAATGCTACAGAGCTCCCACTCACTTTCTTGTAAATACAGGCTTCGCCGTAAGTCTGTATAAAACCATATGCTTTGATCACCTCATCAAAGTGTATATTCCAACTCAGAGATGCTTGCACTAGTCCATAGATGGATCGTTCGAGCTTGCACACTTTGTTAGCACCTTTGGGATCGACAAAACCTTCTGGTTGCATCATATACAGTTCTTCTTTAAGAAACCCGTTAAGGAATGCAGTTTTGACATTAATTTGCCAGATTTCATAATCATAAAATGTGGCAATTCCTAAGATGATCCAAACAGAATTAAGCATCGCTACGGGTGAGAAAGTCTCATCGTAGTCAATCCCTTGAACTTGTGGAAAACCTTTCACGGCAAGTCGAGCTTTATAGACAGTGATATTACCATCAGCGTCCGTCTTCCTCTTGACAATCCATTTATTTTCAATGGCCTGCCGATCAGCGCGCAAGTCCACCAAAGTCCACACTTTGTTCTCATACATGGATCCTATCTGAGATTTCATGGCCTCTAGCCATTTTTTTGGAATCCGGGCTCATCATAGTTTCTTCATAATTTGTAGGATCGCTGTTTTCTAACAACATGACTTCCAGGACAAGATTAGCGTACCACTCTGGTGCGGTATGTGTTCTGGTCGACCTACGAAGTTCAGTAGTAACTTGATCTGAAGTTTCATGATCATTATCATTAACTTCCTCTAGTTGGTGTAGGCATCACGGGAACGGGTTTCTCTCATGTGCTACATTCCAATTCGAGAGAAGGTACAATTACCTCATCAAGTTCTACTTTCCTCCCACTCACTTCTCTCGAGAGAAACTCCTCTAGAAATGACCCATTCTTAGAAAAAAAGATCTTGCCTTCGGATATGTGGTAGAAGGTGTACCCAATAGTTTCCTTTGGGTATCTATGAAGACGCACTTCTCCGATTTGGGATCGAGCTTATCAGGCTGAAGCATTTTGACATAAGTGTCGCATCCCCAAACTTTAAGAAATGACAACTTAGGTTTCTTGCCAAACCATAGTTCATACAGTGTCGTCTCAATGGATTTAGACGGTGCCCCATTTAACGTGAATGCGGCTGTCTCTAGTGCATAACCCCAAAATGGTAAAGGCAATCGGTAAGAACTATGGTTACGACGTTCGGACACACCATTACGCTGTGGTGTTCCAGGTGGTGTGAGTTGTGAAACAATTCCACATTGTTTTAAAAGAAGGCAAACTCGTACCTCAAATATTCGCCTCCGTGATCAAATCGTAGAAACTTTATTTTCTTGTTATGGTGATTCTCCACTTCACTCTGAAATTCTTTGAACTTTTCAAATGTTTCAGACTTGTATTTCATTAAGTAGATATACCCATACCTACTTAAATCATCTGTGAAGGTTAGAAAATAATGATACCTGCCGCGTGCCTCAACACTCATTGGATCGCATACATCGGTATGTATTATTTCCAATAAGTCATTAGCTCGCTCCATTGTTCCGGAGAACGGAGTTTCAGTCATGTTACCCATGAGGCATGGTTCGCAAGTGTCATATGATTCATAATCAAGTGATTCCAAAAGTCCATCTGTATGGAGTTTCTTCATGCGCTTTACACCAATATGACCTAAACAGCAGTGCCACAAGTATGTTGCACTATAATTATCAACTTTGCATCTTTTGGCATCAATATTATGAATATGTGTATCACTACGATCGAGATTCAACAAGAATAGACCATTCATCAAAGGTGCATGACCATAAAAGATATTACTCATATAAATAGAACAACCATTATTCTCTAACTTAAATGAATAACTGTCTCGCAATAAACAAAATCTAGATATAATGTTCATGCTCAACGCTGGCACCAAATAGCAATTGTTGAGGTCTAAAATTAATCCCGAATGTAGATGTGGAGGTAGCGTGCCGACGGCGATCACATCGACCTTGGAACCATTCCCGATGCGCATCATCACCTCGTCCTTAGCCAATCTTGGTTTATTCTGCATCTCCTGTTTCGAGTTACAAATATGAGCAACCGAACTAGTATCAAATGCCCAGGCGCTACTACGAGCATTAGTAAGGAACACATCAATAACATGTATATCAAATATACCTTTGTTCACTTTGCCATCCTTCTTATCCGCCAAGTATTTGGGGTAGTCCCGCTTTGAGTGACCATTTCCTTTGCTATAGAAGCACTCAATTTCAGGCTTTGGGCGTTCAGGGAGTCCCGGACTAAGGGGTCCTTGGGCGTCGGGCCTGTTAGCCATGGGCCGGACTGATGGGCCATAAAGATATGAAGACCGAAGACTCTCAACGTGTCCGGATGGGACTCTCCCTGGCGTGGAAGGCAAGCTTGGCGATAAAATATGTAGATTCCTTTCTCTGTAACCGACTTTGTGTAACCCTAGATCCCTCCGGTGTCTATATAAACTGGAGGGTTAGGTCTATAGGGCCGAATACTCATTACCATAGTCATATAAGCTAGACTTCTAGGGTTTAGCCATTATGCTCTCGTGGTAGATCAACTCTTGTAATACTCATATCATCAAGATCAATCAAGCAGGAAGTAGGGTATTACCTCCATAGAGAGGGCCCGAACCTGGGTAAACATTGTGTCCCCGTCTCCTGTTATCATCGATCCTAGACGCATAGTTCGGGACCCCCTACCCGAGATCCGCCGGTTTTGACACCAACATTGGTGCTTTCATTGAGAGTTCCACTGTGCCATCGTCAAGAGGTTTTGATGGCTCCTTCGATCATCTACAACGATGTTGTCCAAGGAGAAGTCTTCCTCCCTGAACAGATCTTCGTATTCGGCGGCTTCACACTGCGGGCCAACTCGCTTGGCCATCTGGAGCAGATCAAAAGCTATGCCCCTGGCCATCAGGTCAGATTCGGGAGCTTGAATTACGTCGCGGACATCCGCGGAGACTTGATCTTCGACGGATTCGAGACCGCTGCAGCCGCTCCCTGACAACTCGATGAACATGACTTAAATCTGTCATCGGACCACGTTCAGGAGATAGCTCCTGTAACCACTCTGGCCTTAGATCCGGAGCAGATCGCGCCATCCGAGGACGGGGAGCTCAACCCTGCCACGGAGGCCACAGATTCCGCGGCGTTGAAGCCACACACAGACTCAGCCTCATGCGATATCTGTGTCACCGGAACTCCGGACTCGTTTTCGGCTATAAGTTCTAAACCATGCGCGTCCGCGGATGCCGAGCTTGATCGGTTATCGATCTTCGAATTCAGCACCGCAGACATCTTCCAACACTCGCCCTTCGGTGATGTGCTAAACTCATTAAAGAATCTGTCCTTGGCAGGAGACTCATAGCCGAATTATGTCCGGTTCGAACTAGAGGCTGATGATGGAGAATTTCGCTTCCCACCCACCACCCACTTCATAGCCATTGTCGATGAATTAACCGACGCGCTCGATTATGACTCCGAAGACATCGACGGTACGGACGAAGATGCTGGAGAAGAGGAGGCCCAAAACCCGCCATTCACCGGACGATGGACGGCCACTTCCTCATATGACGTATACATGGTGGACACGCCAAAAGATAATAGCGGCGACAAGGAAAACCCAGTGGAGGATAGCCCCCCTAAGACACAACCAAAGCGCCGGCGTCAGTGGCGCCACTCTAAACCATGCCGCAGCAAGGACAGCAACACCGGCACAGGAGATGACAACACTCCGGCCGGTGCCGAAGACGTAGAAGACCACAATGAACAAACTGCCGAACAGGACAATCAGGAGGATGGGCAAGTCAGCCCTGACGAACATGCCATAAATGAAGACTCGAAGGACGGTAGTTATCATCCACTCTTCAAGGAGGAGTTGAGCCTCGGCAACGAGGACTTTATCGTGCCTGAGGAGCCCCTCGAGCAGGAGCGCTTTAAGCGCCAGCTAATAGCCACTGCAAGGAGCCTGAAAAAGAAGCAACAGCAGCTTCAAGCTGATCAAGATCTGCTCAACGATAAATGGACTGATGTCCTGGCAGCGAAAGAATACGGCCTTAAGCGCCCAGCCAAAAGCTACCCGCAGCGTAAATTACTACCTCAGTTTGATGATGAGGCGTTGGAGCCCATACCATCATCGCGCAATGCGGCTGACCGACCACCATGGGGTCGGGACAAAGCGGCAACTCAAGCCGAACACCAGCCTGCTCCACCTCACCGTAAGGGTAGAGATAAAACAGCTCGGGGACAGACCTACGACCTGCGGCAAAAATTGGATAACAATGCAGGACATAGTAGATCGATCTACGGATCGCGAGGGCGCGCCCCGACACATGATAACGGCCACCCATTTGGACGTAATAAGCCCAGTCACGCCCGGGCCGAACTCCGCGTACGGACTCCATCAGAGCTACGTCGCGATGTAGCCCGATATAGAGGTGCCGCACACCCTCTTTGTTTCACTAATGAAGTAATGGACCATGAATTCCCGGAAGGGTTTAAACCCGTGAACATCGAATCATATGATGGCACAATAGACCCTGTGGTCTGGATAGAGGATTTCCTCCTTCATATTCATATGGCTTGTGGCGATGATCTCCACGCCATCAAATATCTCCCACTGAAACTCAAAGTACCAGCTTGGTACTGGTTGAACAGTCTGCCAGGAAACTCTATCGGCAGCTGGGAAGACTTGGAAGAAGCCTTCTTGGACAACTTCCAAGTAACATATGTCCGGCCTCCAGATGCAGATGATTTAAGTCATATAGTCCAACAGCCCGGAGAATCAGCCCATAAATTCTGGACTAGGTTCTTAACCAAAAAGAACCAGATCGTCGACTGTCCGGACGCCGAAGCCCTAGCGGCCTTTAAGCATAGCATCCGCGACGAATGGCTCCCCCGACATCTCGGACAGGAAAAGCCGAAGTCCATGGCGGCCCTTACGGCACTTATGACCCGCTTTTGCGCGGGCGAAGATAGTTGGCTAGCCCGTTGCAATAATAATGCAAGCGAACCTGGCACCTCTGAAGCCAAGGATAGCAATGGCAAGCCCCGATGTAACAGACACAAGCGTCGAATCAATGGCAATCATACCGATGACACGGCGGTCAACGCCAAATTCAGTGGCTCCAAGTCCGGTCAGCGAAAGAAGCCGTACAATAAGAACAACTCGGGCTCATCCAGTCTGGACCGCATACTCGATCGCCCGTGCCAGATTCATGGCACCCCTGAAAAACCAGCCAACCACACCAACAGAGATTGTTGGGTCTTCAAACAGGCCGGCAAGTTAAATGCCGAGAACAAGGAGAAGGGGTCGCAAAGCAATGACGATGACGAGGATACCCGGCCACCGAACACAGGGGGACAGAAGAAGTTTCCCCCTCAGGTCAAAACGGTGAACATGATATATGCCACACACATCCCCAAGAGGGAGCGCAAGCGCGCACTCTACGACGTCTATGCAATAGAGCCAGTCGCCCCAAAATTCAATCCATGGTCATCGTGCCCGATCACTTTTGATCATCGGGATCACCCGACCAGTATCAGGCATGGCGGATCAGCCGCACTAGTCCTCGACCCAATCATCGATGGATTCCACCTGACGTGAGTCCTCATGGACGGTGGCAGCAGCCTTAATCTGCTCTATCAGGATACAGTGCACAAGATGGGCATAAACCCATCCCGGATCAAACCCACAAGGACTACCTTCAAAGGGGTCATACCTGGTGTAGAGGCCCACTGTACGGGCTCAATCACACTAGAGGTTGTCTTCGGATCTCCGGACAACTTCCGAAGCGAGGAGTTAATCTTCGATATCGTCCCCTTTCGCAGCGGCTATCACGCACTGCTTGGACGAACCGCATTCGCTCGATTCAATGCGGTACCTCACTACGCTTATCTCAAGCTTAAGATGCCCGGACCACGCGACGTCATAACAGTCAATGGAAATACGGAACGCTCCCTTCGTACAGAAGAGCATACCGCTGCCTTAGCAGCAGAAGTACAGAGCGGCCTTTTCAATCAGAACTCCAATTCAGCGGCCAAGCTCCCGGACACTGTCAAAAGGGTCCGGACTATCCTGCATCATGACAGCTCGGCTCATTCAAGAGCTTGATTAGCAATTCGGCCTCCGTCCCGGTCCCGATCAGGTGGCGGCAGTACCGCGCATACATAACTACGCACTCAAAATTCCATGGGCATCGACGGAGGCAATGCTAGCTCGTGATCCACCGTACGGCTCGACCGACCCCGGATACACGCATACGTTCACTTCTACCCTCTTTTCTCCTTTTTAGGTTCCTTTTCCACAGGCCCTCCCTGAAGGCCGGATCAACTGCCCTTCTGAAGGATAAAATACACCAAGGCGGCAAGCAGCTCAGACACATAAGGGAAGCTCTAGGCGGCCCCTTCAACGATCACTCTACCTGTTTTCGGTATTTGCACGCAGCTTTGCCTTGGTTGTGGCATGTTAAAAAGCCCTATTGCTTATTGCACTACTTGTACAAATACGCTTTGACGTATTAATTATGCTATTATGGAAACTAGTTCGCAGTCCCAACATTTGTGGCACTGGCTTACTGCACCCTTCCCTTTTTTCTTTTTTTTGATATTTTTATCAATTGCACCCATACAGTCTGGCACGCTTTCATTTGCCAGGGGCTTCATTATGCCCCATAATACGACAACAAAGTCCGAACACTTTTACAGTATAGTTCGGCACCCCGATCTTTAGCATTATATGCATCGGCTCTGAATCATGTCTTTGGTCAATAGTTGGGTTGCCCGGCTCCTGTGCTTACTACCTTACGTTCCGCTATATCGGCTAGGGTAGTAAAGGGAGAACTACTGCGATTGTCCCCTGGTTCATCCGGCTGAGCACCTCAGTAGAGAAAGCCGAAAACTGACTGTCATGATGCGGCGTGAGCCGGTCAGCTATTCGAGAGGTTACAAATCGTTAGAGGTTTTTTCCGCATTTCGCGAAGGATCGATTTTTACTCGGTCAGGTGTCTACAGCATCCCAAGTTCGGACTTACAAACACTAGGGGCTGCGCCTAAATTTTTATCTGTCAAACTCCTATGGCTAAGTGAGGGTGGTAAAGCCGTATAGTCCGATTGCCTGGTTCGCAACGCTAACACCTCCTTAACGGACCAAAAATCTTTGGATCAAGTGTGTTTTGGCGCCAACCGAACACCCCGGTACTTCTTACATGGGGGCTGAAGCCGACGACTCGCCAATTCTCAGATTTAATGAAAAACGGTCGCGCAAGAGGTAAAACAAAATTTTAAATACAAGCATTATATTACATAACGGCTCTTTTTTTTACAAGGAAGGGATACTTCGAATGTATTCATTCAAAAATAATATCCTTAGCACATTGGTCCGCCACAATGCGGGATCCATCCAGGACATTGTCAAAATACAGTTCGGGCTTACGGTGCTCTTTGCCCTCAGGCAACCCATCTTCGCCCACCACACCTTGACCCGTGCAAAGGCCATACGCGCGCCCTCGATGCAGACTGATCGCTTGACGACATCTAGCCGAGGACAGGCATTCACTAGCCGCCTCACGAGACTGAAGTAGCTGCTGGGTATAGCTTTGGCAGGCCACAGCCGGATTATAAAATCCTTCATGGCCAGCTCGGCCACCCTATGCAGCTCGACCAGCTGTTTGAGCTGATCGTTGAAGGGCACCGGATGTTCTGGTACAAGGTATTGCGACCAGAACAGCTTCTCCGTCGAGCTTCCTTCTTCGGCATGGAAGAACTCCGCAGCATCAGAAATACTGCACGGCAGATCCGCAAACGCTCCTGGAGAACTCCGAATCCGGGTTAGTAAGAAATACTTCTTCTTTACATACTGGCTTTGCATACTAAACGCCTTACCCGCCGCGATCTTCTTGGCCTCCTGGATCTCCTGGAGGGCGCCCTGGGCTTCGACCCGGGCCTCTTCTGTGCTTTGGCACGCCTTGGCGAGTTCGGTGCTTCGAGGAGCTCTTGCTGAACCTCGTCAAGCCTGGCCTTGAGCTTCTTACGAGCGGCCTGCTCTTGGATAGCTTTCTCCTCGGCTTCGGCCAGGGCCTTCTTAAGGGCCTCGACCTCGGTCATAGTTCCTACATATATCATGACACTACAGTCAATAAACATCATTTATTCTTTCCGAATATATAGCAAGTTATTACATACCTTACTGATCTTCCAGCTGCTTCCTCGCTTGGCCGAGCTCGTCCTCGACCCGCTCCAGTTTCTGCTTCAGTCCGGTGACTTCGGCAGCGCGTGAGGTCGCGGCCAGCAGCGACGCCTGCTCAGTCACATAAGACATATCTAGTTAGTCTCGTACAGGGTATTGATCCTCTGCCCGGCTTTTTCTTTCCGAACGCCGGACAGTGTCTCAGGGGCTACTGTCTATATTGGGACTTTATCTTTTGCGTCGCTTACCTCAAAGCCGGTCAGCAGATTGCTGCAGGCTTCGGTCAGTCCGCTCTTGACAGAATGAACCTTCTCAATCACGGTACCCATAAGGATACGGTGCTCATCCACAATGGAAGCGCCTCGTAGCGCTTCCAGCAGATTATCCAGTGCCTCTGGTTGGACAGAGGTCACCAGCGGAACACGCACACCTCCTCCTTTCGGGGAAGGTTGCTCGCTTGACTCCGAAGCCGTATAGGTCTCTGGAATGATATTCGGATGGGGGCCGAATTGGACATGGCCCCCATTGCCAGTCTTCATGGGGGCTTTCTCCCCCATGTGTCCGGCGGCCGACGAGTCATCCTCTGGCGCCGCCCTGACGGCCTCCTGAACCTCTCCCTGGCCTGGGAAGGTCCTTTGGGACATCACCTCACTGTCGCCCCTGGCTGTGGGGGAGTGGGCGGTCGGCGGTGACTCGCTGGCCATCGCCTTTGAATCCAACGAACTCCCTGATGAGGATCGCTGGAAGCCGTCGTGGGCCGGACTGTCATAGCACAATTTAATATATTAACACCATGCGGCTAGACACATGGACACACATAAGTTTTTAGTACTTACGATGCGGCCAGGGGCTTGGTCCTAGGGCGTCGCTCCGGACTGCTATCGACATCCCACGCGGAGTTATCCGCAAGGGAGCCCTTCCCCTTCTTGGGCGTCTCCGCCTCCAGATTCGTGGAGGCCGCCCTCTTCTTCCTTCCCCCCTCAGGGGGGGTCGCTTTCTTCCTCCTCCTCGTCATCGTCTTTGGTGGCTGAGGAGTGAGTTTGGTCTTCGGATGACATGTCCGAGGTTCCCTTGCGACGGGAGCCACTTTGGACCCCCTTGGCCTTTTTCTTGGCCTTCTTCTCCGGCTCCTTGTAGGGCGCAGGAACCAGCATCTTCTCCAGTAGTGGGATGACTGGTTCCTCGGGCGGCGGAGCCGGACATCGAATCCGCTCCGCTGTCTCTGTCCATGCCTGAAAAGCGAACAGTAAAGTTTTTAGATATCTTCCCTAGATAACTAAGGGGGGTTGCGCCTTGAGACATGAAGGACTTACCGCATTGGCGGGACGGGCGAGTTTGTGCCCGCGGTCCGAATTCACGGCCGGCGGCTCGTCGTTGCCCTTGAAGAGCAACTTCCAGGCATCTTCGTGAGTGGTTCCTAAGAGCCTCGCCAGGGTTTGGTGCTTCTCTAGATCAAATTCCCATAAAGGGGAACTTCGGCTTTGGCAGGGGAGGATCCGGCGAACCAGCATCACCTGGATCACATCGACAAGCTTGACATTTTTATCCACCATGCTCCGAATACGCGTTTGCAGCACAATTAGTTCGTCTGACGAAGACCAATTGGAGCCCTTCTTTATCTAGAAAGTGAGCCGCATTGGAGCTCCGGACTGGAATTCTGGAGCCGCCGCCCAACTGGCGTCACGTGGCTCAATGATGTAGAACCATTGCTTCTGCCACTCCTTGACGGTCTCCACGAACGTACCTTTGGGCCATGTGACGTTGGGCATCTTGCTCACCATGACTCCTCCGCACTCCGCATGTTGGCCATCCACCACCTTCGGCTTCACGTTGAAGATCTTGAGCCACAGCCTGAAGTGGGGCTGGATGCGGAGGAAATCCTCACACACGATGATGAATGCCAAGATATTGAGGAAGGAGTTCGGGGCTAGATCATGAAAATCTAGCCCGTAATAAAACATCAGTCCACGGATGAAAGGGTGGAGTGGAAACCCTAACCCGTGGACGAAATGAGGGAGGAACACCACCCTCTCGTTGGGCTTCAGTGTGGGAACGATTTGCCCCTTGGCTAGAAGACGGTGGGTGATTTCCTTCGCCAGGTACCCGGCCGCCCGAAGCCCGGTGATGTCCTTCTCCTTGACGGAGGAGGCCATCCATTTGCCTTGCCCTCCGGATCCGGACATGGTTGAATGTTTTCTTGAGGCGGAAAAGTTGAGAGCTTGGGCGCTGGAGCTCAAGGATGGGAGGGCAAATGAGGAGAGAAGGCGTGGGTGAAGAAAGGGAATCCTTATCCCCTTATAAAGGCAGTAAATATCAAGCGCCTCCCCACTCGCCTTAAAACTCGCCTATTCCCAAGGGCTGTGCAAACGGCATGGTTGGGTTACCCATGCCCGTATTGATGAGAATCCCGCAATAAGGGGACATGATCTCTGCTTTGACAAGACGTGCCAATGGGAACCGCATCTGGAAATGCGGAACGGCAGACGAAAACGGTTCAAAATAATGACCGGGTGGATGTGATGTCACATTGCGAAAAATTGTCAGTGGATTAGACTCGTGAAATATTATACTCTCTGCGGCTGTGTGTTACAGGTCCGGATACATTCTTCACGTCCGAAGACTATCTTGGAGTATTCGGGGAAGAGAACCCGCCTTGCAATGCCGAAGACAATTTGCACGCCGGACACCTCGTCATTGAAGCCTGGTTCAGGGGCTACTGAGGGAGTCCTAGACTAAGGGGTCCTCGGGCGTCCGGCCTGTTAGCCATGGGCCGGACTGATGGGCCGTAAAGATATGAAGACCGAAGACTCTCAACGTGTCCGGATGGGACTCTCCCTGGCGTGGAAGGCAAGCTTGGCGATCAAATATGTAGATTCCTTTCTTTGTAACCGACTTTGTGTAACCCTAGATCCCTCCGGTGTCTATATAAACCGGAGGGTTAGGTCTATAGGGCCGAATACTCATTACCATAGTCATACAAGCTAGACTTCTAGGGTTTAGCCATTATGATCTCGTGGTAGATCAACTCTTGTAATACTCATATTCTTCAAGATCAATCAAGCAGGAAGTAGGGTATTACCTCCATAGAGAGGGCCCGAACCTGGGTAAACATTGTGTCCCGCGTCTCCTGTTACCATCGATCCAAGACGCACAGTTCGGGACCCCCTACCCGAGATCCGCCGGTTTTGACACCGACAGGAGTCTTCCGGGAGCGGCAACTTGCTTGCCGTTCTTCTTGAAGTTCCCTTTCTTTCCCTTGCCCTTTTTATTGAAACTAGTGGTCTTTTTAGCCATCAACACTTTATGCTCCTTCTTGATTTCTACCTCCACTAATTTCAGCATCGCGAAGAGCTCGGGAATCGTTTTCGTCATCCCTTGCATATTATAGTTCATCATGAAGCCTTTGTAGCTTGGTGGCAGTGACTGAAGAACTTGTCAATAACACTTTTAACTGGAAGATCAATTCCCAGCTGAGTCAAGTGGTTATGATACCCAGACATTTTGAGTATGTGTTCACTGATAGAACTGTTCTCCTCCATCTTACAACTATAGAATTTGTTGGAGACTTCATATCTCTTAACCCGGGCATTTGCTTGAAATGTCAACTTCAGCTCTTGGAACATCTCATATGCTTTGTGGCGTTCAAAATGTCTGTGATGTCCCGGTTCTAAGCCGTAAAGCATGGCACACTAAACTATTGAGTAGTCATCAGATCGAGACTGCCAGATGTTCATAACATCTGCAGTAGCTCCTGCAGCAGGTCTGTCAACTAGCGGTGCATCAAGGACATAATTCTTCTGTGCAGCAATGAGGATAATCCTCAAGTTACGGACCCAGTCCCTGTAGTTGCTACCATCATCTTTCAACTTAGCTTTCTCTAGGAATGCATTAAAATTTAAGGGAACGGTAGCACGGGCCATTGATCTACAACATAGATATGCAAAAACTATTAAGACTAAGTTCATGTTAAATTTTAGTTCAAATGATAAAATTACTAATGAACTCCCACTTAAATCAACATCCCTCAAATTGTCTAAGTGATACGTGATCCAAATCAACTAACCCATGTCCGATCATCACGTGAGATAGGGTAGTCTTCAATGGTGAACATCTCTATGTTGATCATATCTACTATATGACTCACGTTCGACCTTTTGGTCTCTAGTGTTGCGAGATCATGTCTGTACATTCTAGGCTTGTCAATTTTAACCCAACTATTCTGCATGTGCAAAACTGGTTTACACCCGTTGTATGTGAACGTAGAATCTATCACACCCGATCGTCACGAGGTGCTTCGAAACGACGAACTTTGGCAACAGTGCATACTCAGGGATAACACTTTTATCTTGAAATTAAGTGAAGGGATCATCTTATAATGCTATCGTCGTTCTAAGCAAAATAAGATGCATAAAGGATAAACATCACATGCAATCAAAAATATGTGACATGATATGGCCATCGTCATCTTGTGCTTTCGATCTCCATCATCACCGGCACAACACTTTGATCTCCATCTTAGCGTCGGGGTCGTCTCGCCAACTATTGCTTCTACAACTATTGCTAGCGCATAGCGATAAAGTAAAACAATTAGATGGCGCTTAGTGATTGAGACGCACGTCATACAATAATTAAAGACAACCATAAGGATCCTGCCGGTTTTCATACTCATTGACATGCAAGTCGTGGACTTATTACAAAAAATGATCATCTCATACATCAACATATATCACATCATATCTTGACCATATCACATCACAACATGCCCTGCGAAAACAAGGTAGACGTCCTCTACTTTGTTGTTGTAAGTTTTACGTGGCTGCTACGGGCAACTGGCAAGAACCGTTCTTACCTACGTAAAACCACAACCGTGATTATTAGTTTGCTATTTTAACCTTATGCAAGGACCAACCGTAGTCAAATTCGATTCAACTAAATTAGGAGAAACAGACACCCGCCAGCCACCTTTATGCAGAAAAAGTTGCATGTCAGACGATGGAACCGGTCTCATGTGCGTGGACATGTAAGGTTGATCCGGGCCGCTTCATCCCACAATGCCGCCGAATCAAAATAAGACGTTGGTGGTAAGCAGTATGACCATCACCGCCCACAACTGCTTTGTGTTCTACTCATGCATATGATCTACGCATAGACCTGGCTCTTGATGCCACTGATAGGTAACGTTGCATGGAAAACTAAAAAATTTCTACGCACACACAAGATCTATCCATGGAGATGCATAACTACGAGAGGGGGAGAGCATCTACATACCCTTGTAGATCGCTAAGTGGAAGCATTTATCTTTGCAGTTGATGTAGTCGTACACCTTCATGATCCGTCCCGAACAAGTACCGAACGTACGGCACCTACGCGTTCAGCACACGTTCAGCTCGATGATGTCCTCGCCTTCTCGATCCAGCAAGAGAGGCAAAGTAGTAGATGATCTCAGGCAGGACAACGGCATGGTGATGGAGGTGGTGAAACTATCCGCAGCTTCGCCAATCACAACGGACATGGACGGAGGAGGAACTAGAACTAGAGGGAGACGGGGCGCCGCATATGGCTTGGGGATTGTGGTGTGTGTTGCCCCTCTAATACCCACATATACATAGGTGGAGGGGGAGGGGAGGCAGCCCTAGGCACGCCCCCAAGAGGACTGAGGCTGCCCTAAGGCGCCTGCCCTGGCCCCCCCCTTCCATATTTGTGCATGGGGGAAGGAAAGGGGGTTGGCTGGCTTAGGGCACCTCCCCTTTCCTTCCCTCCTTCCTTGGCGCGTGGGCACAGGTGGTGGGGCGCGCCAGCCCCGTTTGTGCTCTGGTGTGCTCCCCCCTTTGCCCATAAGGTCCACCACTTACCGGTGGCCTTCCGGAACCCCTTCCGACACTCCGTTAAATACCTGGTACTTCCCGAAACCTTTTCGGTGGCCAAATATTATCATCCTCTATATAAATCTTTACCTCTGGACCATTCCGGAGCTCCTCGTCATGTTCGTGATCTCATCCGGGACTCCGAACAACATTCGGTCACTATTTCACACAACTCATATAATACTATATCGTCAACGAACATTAAGCGTGCGGACCCTACGGGTTCGAGAATGATGTAGACATGGCCGAGACGTTTCTCCGGTCAATAACCATTAGCGGGACCCGGATGCCAATATTGGTTCCTACATATTCTACCAAGATCTTTATCGGTCAAACCTTTATGACAACATACGTAATTCCCTTTGTCTGTCGGTATGTTACTTGCCCGAGATTCGATCGTCTGTATCTCCATACCTAGCTCAATCTCGTTACCGGCAAGTCTCTTTACTCGTTCCATAATACATCATCTCATAACTAACTCCTTAGTCACTTTGCTTGCAAGCTTTTTGTGATGTTGTATTACCGAGAGGGCCCAGAGATACCTTTCCGATACACGGAGTGACAAATCCCAATCTCGATCCATGCCAACTCAACAGACACCTTCGGAGATACCTGTAGAGCATCTTTATGATCACCTAGTTTCGTTGTGATGTTTGATAGCACACAAGGCATTCCTCCGGTATCCGGGAGTTGCATGATCTCATGGTCGAAGGAATGTGTATTTGATATTAAGAAAGTTGTAGCAATAAACTGAACGTTCATATGCTAAGCCAACGGATGGGTCTTGTCCATCACATCATTCTCCTAATGATGTGATCCCATTATCAAGTGACAATACATGTTTATGCTTAGGAAACCTTAACCATCTTTTGATCAACAAGCTTGTCTAGTAGAGGCTCACTAGGGACACGGTATTTGTTTATGTATCCACACATGTATTTAAGTTTCCGGACAATACAATTCTAGCATGAATAATAAACCTTTATCATGAATAAGGAAATATAATAATAACAACTTTGTTATTGCCTCTAGGGCATATTTCCATCAACTATGGACACACAAGGGCCATCGTCGTACGTACGCAAGTGCCTCCTTATTACAACTATATAAAAAAATTGCTTCCTCCTGGTTTCCTGACATCATGGTACCACACCATTGTCAACGTATATAGTCAATAAACGAGAGAATTGCACTAGGAGCGATCGACTGCTGGGACCCAGCAGCTCGAACTGTTTTTGTTTTTTGTGGGGTGAGCAGAAATTTTATAACTGATGTTTTGTTGTTGTTCAAAGGAGCAGGGTATCAATTGGGCGGGCTATGGCCCGTCTAGCCTAGAATATTATTTTATGTCGACCAAATATGCAGCCCAGGTATAAATTTTTCAAGGTGAAAATGGCTTGCCTAGCTATACTTTTTCTCAGGAATACCAAACCCAGGCCAACTTGTTATTCTCCGCCCACTGTGCTGCAAATCTTTCCTACGAGGGTGTGACAGCCTGATTTTTGGCCCTTTCTTGTTCTGTTGTTTTCTGAGATATTTTCCTGAGTTTTCTTTTCCGTGGCTATGTGGTCTGGAAAATGGAGAAGATGACCACTTCTTTCCTTCCAGATTGGCTTGTCATCCTCATATCCATCCTGTAACATCCCAAATTTTCAATTTGAAATGTTATACATTAGATCATCATGCATATCATACTTTATTGCATTTTGATTTGCGATCCAAGAAACTTCACGCAACTCAAGGACCCACGGAGAGAGTTGGGGATTTTGTTATTTCATATTTGGGTTTTTCTCAAATTTTGAAAATAGGATCATCTGTTTTTATTATTTTTCTGTCCGAAAGTATTTCATATCAAAATATATGAGAGGGGATAAAATGACTTCTCCACAAATAATGAAATATTGGAGGAAAAATATTAAAAACAATTATTTGATTTTATTTTAATTAGGAAAAATACGCATTTTTCAAAATTGCATTTAGGCCCCCAATAAATGTTCATCTTGTCCGGCTTGATTTTAGAAGTCGGGAAAAATTTATTTCAGGATTTTTGGAGTCCGTTTAGTATTTCTTTTATTTATTTTTCTGCGCGTAATTATTTAAAAAAGAATCGCGAAACCTACTTTGGGCCGCGTTCGGCAAGGACTCCCCTGGCCAGGCCTTTATAAGCCGCCGCCCGGCCCCGATAGCCCAAGCCGCCCCCGCCGCCGAAAACCCTAACCCTAAGCCGCCGCCGCCCGACGCCGTCGCCCGATCCGCCACAGCCACCGACCCCGCCGCCCGACGCCGGAGTTCCGCCGCCCGACCTCGCCGCCCGACGCCGGAGTTTCGACGCCCGACCCCGCCGCCCCGCCGCCGGCGGTTTTCCTTGAGAAAATTGTTCGGTTTTCCCGTCCGGTTTTTCGTTCGGTTTTATTAAAAAACCCTAGATCTATTTTTTTCGGTTCAGTTTATTTAGCGAACACTCGTTCGTTCGTTCGTTTTAACGAACGGTTTTCGTTTTTTTCACAGACAGCGAACGTTCGTTCGTCTGTTTTCTTTTTCTCGGATTTTCCGCGATTATTTCTGATCGCGATTTTCGATCTGTTTTTCGTTTTAGTATAACTTTTCGCTCGTTTATCTGAATCAGGCGATTCAAGCGCCTAGAGTTTCGTCTTGAAACCCTCTTTACATTTAACCTACTCAAACAAGTTTTTGCTACTGTAAACTTTGACTTAGGTCCAAATTAGTAAATGAAGCTTGTTTCTTTCGCCATTTGAGTTTCGTTGCTTCGTTCGATTTGGTTCTTTTTGCAAACCGGAGTTCTTAAGTTGAACTTTCTAGTTAGATCTCTTATTTTGAGTTCTACTCGTGCACCCTTGCTTGATTGCTTATGTATGTATTGTTTGTTTGCGATAGAGTACTCGGAGTGCGAAGCGTGCTACTACGAGTCTCTAGGTTTCACGGACCATCAGCAAGGCAAGTAACACTTTGATCATACCTCTTTACTGTTGGGGAACGTAGCAGAAATTCAAAATTTTCTACGCATCACCAATATCAATCTATGGAGTTTACTAGCAACGAGAGGGAAGGATTGCACCTACATACCCTTGTAGATCGCGAGCGGAAGCGTTCAAGAGAATGGGGTTGATGGCGTCGTACTCGTCGTGATCCAAATCATCGATGATCCTAGCGCCGAACGGACGGCACCTCCGCGTTCAACACACGTACGGAGCAGCGACGTCTCCTCCTTCTTGATCCAGCAAGGGGGGGGAGGAGAGGTTGATGGAGATCTAGCAGCACGACGGCGTGGTGGTGGAAGTAGCGGGATCCCGGCAGGGCTTCGCCAAGCGCAAGCGGGGAGGAAGAGGTGTCACGGGAGGGAGAGGGAGACGCCAGGGCTTAGGTATTGCTGCCCTCCCTCTCCCCCACTATATATGGGGCCAAGGGAGAGGGGGGCGTAGCCTTGGCCCTTCCTCCAAGGAAGGGTGCGGCCAGGGAGGAGTCCTTCCTCCCCGAGGCACCTCGGAGGTGCCTTCCCCCTTTAGGACTCTCCCTTTTTCTTATCTCTTGGCGCATGGGCCTCTTGGGGCTGGTGCCCTTGGCCCATATAGGCCAAGGCGCACCCCCTACAGCCCATGTGGTCCCCCGGGGCTGGTGGACCCCCGGACCCCTTTCGGCACTCCCGGTACAATACCGATAAAGTGCGAAACTTTTCCGGCGACCAAAATATGACTTCCCATATATAAATCTTTACCTCCGGACCATTCCGGAACTCCTCGTGACGTCCGGGATCTCATCCGGGACTCCGAACAACTTTCGGGTTACCGCATACTAATATCTCTATAACCCTAGCGTCACCGAACCTTAAGTGTGTAGACCCTACGGGTTCGGGAGACACGCAGACATGACCGAGACGACTCTCCGGTCAATAACCAACAGCGGGATCTGGATACCCATGTTGGCTCCCACATGCTCCTCGATGATCTCATCGGATGAACCACGATGTCGAGGATTCAATCAATCCCGTATACAATTCCCTTTGTCTATCGGTATGTTACTTGCCCGAGATTCGATCGTCGGTATCCCGATACCTTGTTCAATCTCGTTACCGGCAAGTCTCTTTACTCGTTCCGTAACTCACATCATCCCGTGATCAACTCCTTGGTCACATTGTGCACATTATGATGATGTCCTACCGAGTGGGCCCAGAGATACCTCTCCGTTTACACGGAGTGACAAATCCCAGTCTCGATTCGTGCCAACCCAACAGACACTTTCGGAGATACCTGTAGTGCACCTTTATAGCCACCCAGTTACGTTGTGACGTTTGGTACACCCAAAGCATTCCTACGGTATCCGGGAGTTGCACAATCTCATGGTCTAAGGAAATGATACTTGACATTAGAAAAGCTCTGAGCAAACGAACTACACGATCTTGTGCTAGGCTTAGGATTGGGTCTTGTCCATCACATCATTCTCCTAATGATGTGATCCCGTTATCAACGACATCCAATGTCCATGGTCAGGAAACCGTAACCATCTATTGATCAACGAGCTAGTCAACTAGAGGCTTACTAGGGACATGGTGTTGTCTATGTATCCACACATGTATCTGAGTTTCCTATCAATACAATTCTAGCATGGATAATAAACGATTATCATGAACAAGGAAATATAATAATAACCAATTTATTATTGCCTCTAGGGCATATTTCCAACAGTCTCCCACTTGCACTAGAGTCAATAATCTAGTTCACATCACCATGTGATTAACACTCATAGGTCACATCACCATGTGACCAACATCCAAAGAGTTTACTAGAGTCAACAATCTAGTTCACATCACTATGTGATTAACACTCAATGAGTTCTGGTTTGATCATGTTATGCTTGTGAGAGAGGTTATTAGTCAACGGGTCTGAACCTTTCAGATCCGTGTGTGCTTTACGAATATCTATGTCATCTTGTGGATGCTACCACGCGCTACTTGGAGCCATTTCAAATAATTGCTCTACTATACGAATCCGGTTTACTACTCAGAGTCATCCGGATTAGTGTCAAAGTTCGCATCGACGTAACCCTTTACGACGAACTCCTTTTCACCTCCATAATCGAGAAAATTCCTTAGTCCACTAGATACTAAGGATAAGTTCGACCGCTGTCATGTGATCCATTCCCGGATCACTATTGTACCCCTTGACCAACTCATGGCAAGGCACACTTCATGTGCGGTACACAGCATAGCATACTGTAGAGCCTACGTCTAAAGCATAGGGGACGACCTTCGTCCTTTCTCTCTCTTCTGCTGTGGTCAGGTCTTGAGTCTTACTCAATACTCACACCTTGTAACACAGCCAAGAACTCCTTCTTTGCTGATCTATTTTGAACTCTTTCAAAATCATGTCAAGGTGTGCGTTCTTTGAAAGTATCATCGGGCGTCTTGATCTATCTCTATAGATCTTGATGCCCAATATGTAAGCAGCTTTATCCAGGTCTTCCTTTGAAAAACTCCTTTCAAACAACCCTTTATGCTTTCCAGAAATTTTACATCATTTCGGATCAACAATATGTCATTCACATATACTTATCAGAAATGTTGTAGCGCTCCCACTCACTTTATTGTAAATACAAGTTTCTAACAAACTTTGTATAAACCCAAAAACTTTGATCACTCCATCAAAGCGTATATTCTGACTCCGAGATGCTTGCTCTAGTCCATGGAAGGATCGCTGGAGCTAGCATACCTTTTAGCATCCTTAGGATCGACAAAACCTTTCTGATTGTATCACATACAACCTTTCCTTACGAAAACTGGTAAGGAAACTTGTTTTGACATCCATCTGCCAGATTTCATAAATGCAGCTAATGCTAACATGATTCCGACGGACTTAAGCATCGCTACGGATGAGAAAATCTCATCGTAGTCAACTCCTTGAACTTGTGGAAATACTCTTTGCCACAAGTCGAGCTTCATAGACGGTAACATTACCGTCCACGTCCGTCTTCTTCTCAAAGATCCATTTATCTCGGATTTCATGGCTTCTAACCATTTGTCGGAATATGGGCCCACCATCGCTTCTCCATAGCTCGTAGGTTCAGTATTGTCCAACAACATGATATCTCAGACAGGATCACGTACCACTCTGAAGTAGCACGCATCCTCGTCGTCCTACGAGGTTTGGTAGTGACTTGATCCGAAGTTTCATGATCACTATCATAAGCTTCCACTTCAATTGGTGTAGGTGCCACAGGAACAACTTCCTGTGCCCTGCTACACACTAGTTGAAGTGACGGTTCAATAACCTTATCAAGTCTCCACCATCCTCCCACTCAATTCTTTCGAGAGAAACTTTTCCTCGAGAAAGGACTCGTTTCTAGAAGCAATTACTTTTGCTTCCAGATCTGAAATAGGAGGTATACCCAACTGTTTTGGGTATTCTATGAAGATGCATTTATCCGCTTTGGGTTCGAGCTTATCAGCCTGAAACTTTTTCACATAAGCGTCGCAGCCCCAAACTTTTAAGAAACGACAACTTAGGTTTCTCTAAACGGTGTCGTCTCAACGGAATTGCGTGGTGCCCCTTTTAAAGTGAATGCGGTTGTCTCTAATGCCTAACCCATAAACGATAGTGGTAATTCGATAAGAGACATCATGGTATGCACCATATCCAATAGGGTGCAGTTATGATGTTCGGACACACCATCACACTATGGTGTTCCAGGCGGTATTAATTGTGAAACACTTTCCACAATGTCTTAATTGTGTGCCAAACTCGTAACTCAGATACTCATCTCTATGATCATATCACAGACATTTTATCCTCTTGTCACGACGATCTTCAACTTCACTCTGAAATTACTTGAACCTTTCAATAATTCAGACTTGTGTTTCATCAAGTAAATACACTCAGCATCTACTCAAATCATCTGTGAAGTAAGAACATAACGATATCCACTGCATGCCTCAGCACTCATTGGACTGCATACATCAAAATGTATTACTTCCAATAAGTTGCTCTCTTGTTCCATCTTACTGAAAACGAGGCCTTTCAGTCATCTTGCCCATGTGGTATGATTTGCATGTCTCAAGTGATTCAAAATCAAGTGAGTCCAAACGATCCATCTGCATGGAGTTTCTTCATGCATATATACCAATAGACATGGTTCGCATGTCTCAATCTTTTCAAAAACGAGTGAGTCCAAAGATCCATCTACATGGAGCTTCTTCATGCGTTCTATACCAATATGACTCAAATGGCAGTGCCACAAGTATGTGGTACTATCATTACTATCTTATATCTTTTGGCATGAACATGTGTATCACTACGATCGAGATTCATTTTAGGTGCAAGACCATTGAAGGTATTATTCAAATAAACAGAGTAACCATTATTCTCCTTAAATGAATAACCGTATTGCGATAAACATAATCCAATCATGCTCAACGCAAACACCAAATCTCGATGGTAGAGGGAGCATGCGATGCTTGATCACATCAACCTTGGAAACACTTCCAACACATATCGTCATCTCACCTTTAGCTAGTCTCCGTTTATTCCGCAGCTTTTATTTCGAGTTACTAACACTTAGCAACCGAACCGGTATCTAATACCCTGGTGCTGCTAGGAGTACTAGTAAAGTACACATTCATATAATGTATATCCAATATACTTCTGTCGACCTTGCCTGCCTTCTCATCTACCAAGTATCTAGGGTAGTACTGCTTCAGTGACCGTTCCCCTCATTACAGAAGCACTTAGTCTCGGGTTTGGGTTCAACCTTGGGATTCTTCACTAGAGCAGCAAATGATTTGCTGTTTCATGAAGTATCCCTTTTGCCCTTGCCCTTCTTAAACTAGTGGTTTTACTAACCATCAACAATTGATGCTCCTTCTTGATTTCTACTTTCGCGGTGTCAAACATCGCGAGTTGCTCAAGGATCATCATATCTATCCCTGATATGTTATAGTTCATCACGAAGCTCTAATAGCTTGGTGGCAGTGACTATGGAGAACCATCACTATCTCATCTGGAAGATTAACTCCCACTCGATTCAAGCGATTGTAGTACTCAGACAATCTGAGCACATGCTCAACGATTGAGCTTTTCTCCCTTAGTCTTAAGGCTTAAGAAATTTGTCAGAGGTCTCATACCTCTTGACGTGGGCACTAGTCTGAAATCCCAATTTCAGTCTCCGGGACATCTCATATGTTCTGCGACGTTTCAAAACCGTCTTTGGTGCCACAATTCTAAACCGTTAGCATTACTCACTGAACTATCACGTAGTCATCAAAACGTGTATGTCAGATGTTTCACAACATCTACAGACGACGCAGAGGTTCAGCACACCGAGCGGTGCATTAAGGACATAAGCCTTCTGTGCAGTAATGAGGACACTCCTCAGTTTACGGACCCAGTCCGCATAATTGCTACTTTTAACTTTCAACTAAATTTTCTCTAGGAACGTATCTTAAACAGTAGAACTAAAGCGTATGACATAATTTGCAAAGACCTTTTGACTATGTTCATGATAATTGAGTTCATCTGATTAATGAACTCCCACTCAGATAGACATCCCTCTAGTCATCTAAGTGATACATGATCCGAGTCAAACTAGGCCGTGTCCGATCATCACGTGAGACGGACTAGTCATCATCGGTGAACATCTCCATGTTGATCGTATCTGCTATACGACTCATGTTCGACATTCCGGTCTCTTGTGTTCCGAGGCCATCTCTGTACATGCTAGGCTCGTCAAGTCAACCTAAGTGTTTCGCATGTGTTCCGAGGCCATGTCTGTACATGCTAGGCTCGTCAACACCCGTTGTATTCGAACGTTAGAATCTATCACACCCGATCATCACGTGGTGCTTCGAAACAACGAACCTTCGCAACGGTGCACAGTTAGGGGGAACACGTCTCTTGAAATTTTAGTGAGGGATCATCTTACTTACTACCGTCGTTCTAAGCAAATAAGATGCATAACATGACAAACATCACATGCAAATCATAAAGTGACATGATATGGCCAATATCATTCTGCTCCTTTGATCTCCATCTTCGGGGCACCATGATCATCTTCGTCACCGGCATGACACCATGATCTCCATCATTGTGTCTTTATGAAGTTGTCACGCCAACGATTACTTCTACTTCTATGGCTAACGCGCTTAGCAATAAAGTAAAGTAATTTACATGGCGTTATTCAATGACACGCAGGTCATACAAAAAATAAAGACAACTCCTATGGCTCCTGCCGGTTGTCATACTCATCGACATGCAAGTCGTGTTTCCTATTACAAGAATATGATCAATCTCATACATCACATATATCATTCATCACATCTTCTGGCCATATCACATCACATAGCACATGCTGCAAAAACAAGCTAGACGTCCTCTAATTGTTGTTGCAAGTTTTCACGTGGCTTGTATAGGTTTCTAGCAAGAACGTTTCTTACCTACGTAAAACCACAACGTGATATGCCAATTTCTATTTACCCTTCATAAGGACCCTTTTCATCGAATCCGTTCCGACTAAAGTGGAAGAGACAGACACCCACTAGCCACCTTATGCAACTAGTGCATGTCAGTCGGTGGAACCTGTCTCACGTAAGCGTACGTGTAAGGTCGGTCCGGGCCGCTTCATCCCACAATGCCGCCGAAACAAGATAAGACTAGTAACGGCAAGAAGAATTGGCAACATCTACGCCCACAACTACTTTGTGTTCTACTCGTGCATAGAAACTACGCATAGACCTAGCTCATGATGCCACTGTTGGGGAACGTAGCAGAAATTCAAAATTTTCTACACATCACCAAGATCAATCTATGGAGTTTACTAGCAACGAGAGGGAAGGAGTGCATCTACATACCCTTGTAGATCGCAAGCGGAAGCGTTCAAGAGAACGGGGTTGATGGAGTCGTACTCGTCGTGATCCAAATCACCGATGATCCTAGCGCCGAACGGACGGCACCTCCGCGTTCAACACACGTACGGAGCAGCGACGTCTCCTCCTTCCTGATCCAGCAAGGGGGGAGGAGAGGTTGATGGAGATCCAGCAGCACGACGGCGTGGTGGTGGAAGTAGCGGGATCCCGGCAGGGCTTCGCCAAGCGGAAGCGGGGAGGAAGAGGTGTCACGGGAGGGAGAGGGAGGCGCCAGTGTAACACCCCGATGTAACTTGCCATATTTGTAACTCCGACTCTTGCCATTTTCGGCTATGTGATATGTTTTTCCCTCCGTTGTCGGGTTTTGTCTTTCGTTTTGTATTTTGTCATGTCATGCATTTTCATATCATGTCATCATGTGCATTGCATTCGCATACGTGTTCGTCTCATGCATCCGAGCATTTTCCCCGTTGTCCGTTTTCCAATCCGGCGCTCCTATCTCCTCCGGTGCACCCCTCTTGTTTTCTTTCGTGTGCGCGTGTCAAACTTTCTCGGAATGGACCGAGGCTTGTCAAGTGGTCTTAATATACCACCCGGAGACTACCGGTCAAGTTTCGTTCCATTCGGAGGTCGTTTGGTACTCCATCGGTTAACCGGGCATCCGCAAAGTCCATTTGAGTGTTCAGCAAAAACCCCCTCCAAATCCAGCCCAAAACCCACCAAACTCTCTTCCATGCTCTAGGTCGTTCGTTCACGATCGTGTGGGCGAAAGCCGCACCTCATTTGGAGCCTCCTAGCTCCCTCTACCTATTTATATGTGGGCATCCCGAAAAACGGATTCGCAGACGAACCTTAGAAATTTTCCCACATCGCCGCCGGACGCGTCCGCCCGCGCCGGACAACGTCCGCCGCGCCGCCCGGCCAATCGCAGCGCGCCGCGTG